>NC_089231.1:50027417-50210833 GCF_963924675.1 Phocoena phocoena
TTCCTCGCAGAACTTGAGCCACTTTTTATGCCATTTAATATGACGTTAATGTGACTTTTCATTGTAAGAAAGTAGAAAAAGAAAATGCTCCACGTTTGTATTTCCCTATAGAGTTACCCAGAAAGGCTCAAAAAGAACAGAGTCCCCACAGTATAGAATATAATTTCACTTATGCTTCTGTGCACAGAGCTGGGTTTTGTACCTTGTAAGTGTGGTGTATGTTAGATATTTGGAATGTGTCCCAGCTTAGTTATCTGTGCAGGTGGATCTGATTTTGTGGGGGAGGGCGACGGGATGGCAAAATTTAGTTTTATATAAATCCTTAGATTCCCTTTAAAATAGTAGTCCACATCACCACCCTGACGATAGTCAGGCTAGGATTCTGAGTAAAGTTCTCTTAATTCTTCTAGCATGACCTTTGACCAGGTAGAATGATGAACATTTTAAAACATGTGAGTCCTGAACTGCTAAAGAGTCTGCCTGGAGGTTATGTTTCTTAATTTTGCAATTTAATGTGCAGCCTGAGTACTCCAGGAACTTTCCTTGTACTGGGAAGTATAGTCACTTTCTAAACATTTTCATTCTGATGCTTGAAATCCTTTTGGCTGCTGGTGTGCCCACGTTGGCATTTTTAAAATGCCCCTCTTCTCTACATGGGGTAATGTCATCTGAGACTTCCTAAATGTAATTTCCAAGGAGCTAATTCCAGAAACATTTATTTTAAACAAATATTTTCTGCTCCTACTGCATGGAGAGAAGGATCCGTAGCTGGATAATGGGCTTTATCCCAGCCTTGCCGCCTCCTGTCTGTGAGACCTTAGGCCAGTTGCCTTGCTTCCCTGAGTAAAGTTAGGAGAGTAATTTGTACCTTACAGCTGTATTGAGACATAAGTAAGATAATTTATATAAAATGTCCAGGACAGACCCTGGTTTAGCTTAATGCTCAACATTATTATCAACAGTTAATCACACTTGAGAATCAGAATACCTGGGCTCTGATTCCATTTTGATTATATTAAGTTTC
Organism: Phocoena phocoena; assembly: GCF_963924675.1. Classification (NCBI taxonomy): domain Eukaryota; kingdom Metazoa; phylum Chordata; class Mammalia; order Artiodactyla; family Phocoenidae; genus Phocoena; species Phocoena phocoena. The sequence goes on from NC_089231.1 coordinate 50,028,442, forward strand.
ATCAGGACAAACCAAATGTATCTAGACAAATGTATATATTCTTAAATAAAATAACTATACATATTAGTCTCTTAACTGAAATTTTCAGGACAAAAAATTATATCCTACAGAATTAATATTTTTCAAGCCCTTAGTAAACATATTTATCATTGAGATCCAGTATGTAAATATGTACATATGCATGTGTGTTTAAAATGAAAACCAGTTCCACAAAAGAATACTCATCCTTACAATAAATGATATTTTCTATTATATTAGATTAATGCTGATTCCAACTCATTAAATTGATTTTGTAACCTGCTAGTGAATGAAACCCACAGTTACTGTAGAATTGGTACCACATTTGTCTAAGGCTGTTGGGTCAACAGAATGGGTATGAAAACTGCAGATGTGGTTTAGTCTTTTTGGCAATCGTGGAAAGTACAGCTTTGTGTATTTCTCTTGCTGGAGTACCTACCATCTCCTGTCTCACTGGGTGTCAGATTTAGTGGTATTGTCATGAGTTTGTTCAGGCTAGTGACTGATAATCGTCTAGTTTATGTCTAAAGCAAGCATTCTGTCTGAATGGAAACTATCCATTCTTTTAAAAGATGGGAGATAATGTCATGTTGGCTTCTGCCTGTCATACTTCAAAAGATGCTCTATTTCTCTAGAAGGTTGGTTATACCTTTATTTTTAGGTGTGGAACTGTTTGTGCAAATAAGCAGGCTGAATCATAAACAAAGCAAATAAAAGCAGACCTGTTTGGGTTGAAAGGGCACCATGGAATGTTTTGAAACATATCTATAGAACTTTCTGAATAAATCACAGAGAAAGAGCTGCAGGGGAAGTAATATTTTGGAAAAGTATTTCCTGCTGAGGTTTTATAAGAGACTAACATTCTAGATGAATAATTATTAATATTTATTAATGTGATTGAAAGGCAGTTAACTGGCATTTGGAAGTTATTGTTCTTGGGGCACCATGTCTCCCCTCTCATGGGCAGCGGGATCAGTCCAAGGGGGTGAGTGGTGAGCACAATAGAGATTTAAAGTGCGGTGTATCTTGAGAGAGAAATGCAAATAACATCACCAGAATAAAAATTTTGAAATACTTTTTGGTATCGACCCCTCTTATATCTGCCTCCTGCTACCCCCAGCCGTGAGGAAGATAGGTAAAAAATTAGAAGATATTAGTATCCATAGATTTTATTACAGTTAACTTCAAAGTGAAGGCATTTTTTAAACCGCCCCCCCATTGCATTTTCATGATTCTGTTACACTTAATAATCCAAATACTGGGCTTCCCTGGTGGCACAGTGGTTGAGAGTCCGCCTGCCGAAGCAGGGGACATGGGTTCGTGCCCCGGTCCGGGAAGATCCCACCTGCTGTGGAGCGGCTGGGCCTGTGAGCCATGGCCGCTGAGCCTGCGCGTCCGGAGCCTGTGCTCCGCAACGGGAGAGGCCACAACAGTGAGAGGCCTGCGTACCGCAAAAAAAAAAAAAATAATAATAATCCAAATACTTCACTCCAGGTCCTTTCTAGGTGGGTAAATCTCAGTTACAGAAGCCATGGACATACCCTTCAGCTGGCTTTTCCCATAGTTTCACATTCCCAGTTTCTTAATTTTGTAATAATAAGTCTTAAAAGTAGCAGAGGAAATCTGATATTGAACCGTAGCTTTTCATGATGTCTCTGTCGACTTGAGGAGCCTGTGAGATCAGAGAGAGGAGTGTGGGCATGCTGCTGGAAACGTCCCAGTTCTACACTCAACTGGGGTCTGGTGCCAGCTTTTTCAGAAATCAGTGCCCCTCATTTATGATGGTACAGTTTTATGGCATAGTACCATTAATCCCTTAAGGCATGGCTTTTAAGAACACATGATAGGTGCTTACCTGCCATGTATGGGCAAGGTATAACTTCATCTTTCTCAGGTAGGAAAGTCAGTGTCTTCAGGCGTTTGTCATCCTGGCTTCGGTGCCCTGCGGCACCTTCTGCAGCCGGGCTCACCTTGCTCCATCCTCCACTGCCACATACGTACACGTTTGACTTCGCTTTTTTCTAAAACAAATATAGAGACTTAGATTTCCAAAACGAATGACACCCTCTTTTCTCCCAGTCTGTTTTGGACAGGATTATGTTACCAAATGTTGGGTTATACTACATGAAATGAATAATTTACATAAATAGAATAAATCCTAAATCTCTCTGTGATTGAAGCATTTACCAAACAGATTCCCATCTCAGAATTAATACTTGATGTTGGTTAGTAGTTTGAATTCTTTGTTCCTTACTTCCTTACTCCCATTGTCCTTTTGTTAAAGGACTCTAGCCTCATAATCCCATTGTCTTCTGTTTCCCCTGTTTTCTTTCTCCTCTTCTCTCCCATCCCTTTAGGATTTGTCAGCAGGACTCACCCAGAGGCTAGGTCATGGGTGTCCATACTTAGTGACTTGGAAACCAGGGCCAGCACCAGGGTGAGGCAAGCGAGGCATCCAGGCACAAAATTTGAGTAGGCTCCTGGACCTGAGACCACGTCTGCTAAATGTCTTGGAGTCATAGAATATTAGCGTTAGATTATTATAAGAGGGTGAAGAAGGTCCGTTATATTATAAATACCAAGTTATTAAAGTGAAAATGTATCATTCAGAAAGGTATATTCAGTGTAACCGAATTCCATAGAGACCTGAATATGAGTTGAAAACCTTATAGTTCTAGTTTGCTCCTTTAACTCCTATTTCCATTCCATATTTACTGCAGAATATTACCCTAACCTAATTTTTTTCATCTTTCAAGGTGTTTTGATTACCTTATCGTACTTCACTATCACAAAAATACATATTTAAACTAAAATTTAAAAATTTATATTTTATGGCCATAAGACTTTAGGACTAAAAGTTTTAAGTTATTCTTCCATGAGTGATCAAAATAACAAGCGTTACAAAATTTATGAAAGTATAACATAAAAGCTAAAATGTTATTCATAAAAAGGATTTTTTTCACTTTGGCTGAGATATCTGAGAATGAATATCACACATTGCTAGAATGAGACAGGATTTTCAGTAACAGTTCTTTTTTTTTAATAGATTCAAGGATTAGGAAGCCTTGCTCATATTAATAGACAGATGGGAGTAGGAGTTCTGTGTTTTTTTTAGTATCTAGCAATGTCATTCAGTTCTTTGACCTTTTCCTGACTATATGTCAAAAATCAGATGGTAATATATTATCCATCAAAAATAATTTTTTATGATCCATAAATTGACAACTCAATAGGACTTCCTTCAGTGTTATTGGAAACGACATTGGAAAACTCTAGGTTGCAGGAGGTCTTGTTACCTTCTCTTGGAGTCACGGGCATCTGGGTCTCTGGGAAATGGAGTGGAGAAGCTTTACCAGGGCTCTCAACTTCGGTTTCTGTAACTGTGTCCTCTCACTCAGATATACCTTGCAATATTGAGAAGGGGTTGGGAAAACTGAAATATTTTCCCTGAAACACACCTTGCCGGTATAATCTTTTTTCATGAAATGCTTTTTATCTTACCATGCACTTTAAATGTTCTCCCTCAAAACCTCAGATTCATCGCATTCCCTTGATGCAGAATGTCTGCCACGTGACCTCAGAACCAGACACAGCCCGGGTCAGCTCATCACGTTATTTTGGCGTTCAGATAAACACGTTGGTATATGTCACTGTGACAACTGTCCCATTCTTGAATTCTAAATATAAGCCAGATACAGCTCCAGATAAGATTTGAAGCTTTGCCCAAACTGGTACATTATAAATACTGACTTAAGAGACAGGAGGCAGAAGAAGCAAAGTAGTTAAACAAAATTTGTCATCTCTACCGCCTCACTCTATAATGATCTGAAATCAGAATATCCCAACAGGGGAGAAGTGACTGGAAGAGCTTCTGATGTCAGGTCTTTGTCTTAACGAAAACAGGAAAGTCGGGGAGCCATCCTGCAGAGCAACAGAGCCTTGATTTTAAGAGGCTTCCTTGTACCGGTACTGTATTTCTAAACCTCCCTTCGCTCGGTGCCCTGAAGGTTTTTACACATCAGAGCAAGAGTGCTATACTAGAATTCAGGATGGTGTAAGGGGTGTCTCCCCCACACCCCAGGTAAAAGAAGGGCGATTTTAAAAGAAGACGTGGGAAAAGAGCAACAGTGTGACGTCCGACGCAGGTGTGTTCTTGGCCTGTCAGTTCTTAGGCAGGAGTGCGTGTGGAGGGTGAGCACCTGCAGATCAGTTCCCCCTAAAGCATCCATCGCTGCCCACAGTCACCCTGCGTGACTACAGTGTGGAGACCACGGACCTGGTCCAAGCTTCCAGCCAGCGCCTTAGTTGTCCTACCACATTCCCACCTAGCGGTTGTCCATCAAGAGGACTCACACGGCCTCCCAACTCTGAAAAAATTCAGCTATGAGACAGGAAGAAGAGGAAAGGAGTATCTGTTTATCTTTTCCCTCAAAGCTTTTCTTGTCTTTTTCTCCCTGTTTTGACCACTGGTTGCACCTAGTTGCCCACAGTGTGGTTCATTCAATTCACGTGCAGACACCCCTTTCCTGTGCATAGTTCCTTTGTTTCTGGCTGTTGTGTTCTCTGGGGCTGGTCTGTGAGAGCCAAGGAACAGTGGTGTAACCAACAGCAGAAGGCGTCGGAGCAGCAGGCTTGTTCAGACTGCTCGACCAGAGTGGTCCCCGAGGGCTGACTTGCAAGGTCTTGGTGTGACTGCTTTGGGCATGATCAGTGTGTTCAGATGGCAAGAACCTCTCCTGTGATGGTCAACTACTAGATGATAGACATCTTGTGGAGAGGGAAGGGACTGAGTAGCCCAAGATGGGAAAGAGACCTATGGCCCTCCAAGGCCCTTGTAAGAAGGGTAAAGTTTTACGTCTTTGGGGCTGTCGTGGAGGGAGGATCCAGTGCCAAGCTGGTGTCACAGAAGGCACATCCAAGGCACAGAGCCAAGGCTGCTGCCAGCGCCTGCCCATCAGTGAAGAGCCTAGAAGCCCACTTAGTGCTTGGGTCGCACACCTGTGTGAGGACCCTGCCCACCGGCAGACTTAGCCTAAGACCTAAGCTGAGCTGCTCTCTGTAACCCAGGTCTTAAGTATTTGCACAGTTGGGCATTACGGTGCTCGGCGTTACACACATAAGTTATTTTCCACTTCAGTTGGGATCAGACTTGGCCTTGTTTGTTTATATAGTGCTTAAGTGACAAAGCAGCCTTCTCTTTGTTTTCTTGTCAGTTTGTCGGCTGATGGGCAACTGCAATTAAGAGTTTCTTCAGTTTCATCATTAGTTGCTATTAATTTGTATGGATACATTTAAACTTTGCTTTTAGCTGGGTCACAAGGTAGGATTGCCTGGCATAAATATTTAATTTTTCCAGCTGACTGAAGCTCTCAGTGATAAAAGTATTCCAGCTCATGTTTCTTCCTGAAACTTGACCTTCATTATATGCACTGTTGCTTTTCCTATTATTGGAATATAAGCAGCACTAATTCGTTGTATCCAGTATCTAACAAATCCAATACCAGACTTCATTGCATTGTAAGTAAAAACAGGGTCTCTGTGAATTTCCAAGAGGGAATGAAATATAGTTTGTATCACTGAGTTTTTTCGTTACATATCCGGGGAACTGAAGATTTTAACAATTAAAATATCAATAATTGTACAGACTAATAGAGGCAAAAAATTGCAAGTCCACTGCTGTATTTTAAATAGCATGTTAGACTCTTCTGTGCAATCAAGGTGGTTTTTATGGCCATCTGTGTTCCCTCAGGCCTTATTCTGTCCCTTCCACTCTGTGTCTGTTACCTGGGCCACAAATGTGCCTTTTCATTTCCTTGAATGTTTACATTCTGAGTTACTAAAAGAAGCAGGAAGGTGTTTACATTATTCTAGATTATAAAATTGGATTTAAAGACCCCTTCAGAATTTTGGGAGCTTTTCAAATGATTAAAAAATAGTCCGCCCATTGAATGGCTGATAAAACCATGTCCTCTGTACCTTGGTTTCCAGAGTTGACAAACCACTATTTCATTGACTTGCTGACTCACATGAAGTCTATCCAACTGGTGGTGAGCAGCCAGTGGCAAGTAGACAACGTGACTGTCCCATTCTTGCTCGCATATTTTCTCAGGCAGATTATGTGAGGGTATGGCGACGTATACAGTGTCGCTATAGAGATGAAAGATGAAGTCCCTAGGCCTGGATTCCCATCTGAGCCGCCGTAATGACAGAAGCGCCAAATGCCTTGTCACCCCCCCAGCGTGTCTCTTATTCCCTCAGTGAGTGTTTAATAGTCAGTCTAGTATTTTTTAGGGAAAAAAGCTCAGAATCAAACTTAGGTAAAGTTCTTCATTCCTTTAACGAATAAATCCTTTAAATCCCTTTAAAATAAATCTCACCCTGCTGTTGTGCGTGACAAAGCGAAATGTAGAAAACGAGAGCAGAGCCAGAAATGGCATCATTTACGTCACATACTGTCATGGGCCAGGGCTCACGTCGCCACCCTGGTGGACCCCTGTCACCTTCGCGATTGGACGGGACAGTCAGCCAGCAGCGAGGGCCTCAGCAGCGGGGAGTACGCGATGGCTTCTGACTGGGGCTCTGGGGGGAACAGGGGCCCTTCCCTCACTTCTTCACCTTTTAAGATTGGAACTCAAGCCACGCTGCCATGTGAGTGGCTTCTCTGCAGCTCGCTGCCCAGGCGACAGGATGAGGTATCCCAGCCTTCAAAGCCGCCTTGCCTCTACACGGCCTTGGAGGACTTGGCAATCTTGAATGTACTATTAATAGTAATGATCATAGGTAACATTTATTGCTCACTTGACGTATGCCTGACACTGTTCTGAGTGTTTTGTGTGAACTGATTAATCCTGACAGGCCCTGTGAGGTACATAATTAAGCCCCCATGAGGCGGAGAGGTGAGGGACTCATAGCGATGAAAGCATCAAGTGGCAAGGGGCGTGTGCTCTCAGAACCCATTCTTTTATTTTTCAATTGTGGTAAAACACAGAGCACAGTATTTACCATTTTAACCGTTTTTAAGCATGCAGTTCAGTGGCGTTTGTACATTCGCATTATGCTGCCGTTAACCACCCATGTAACTCTTTTCATCTCGTGGAACTGACGTACTGCACCCCTTAAGCAACAACTCCCCACCTCCCTACCCCCCAGCCCTGGCAGCCACCGTTGTGCCTTCTGTTCCGAAGGCATTCCTTTAACCACAACGCTCTACTGTCTCTGGAACCCAGGACTGGACTAACCTGGGTATATTTTGTTGTTCTCTTTTTCCGTCGTGCTTTTCTCTCGTCTGTTTTATGATGAGCATAACGTCAGCGTGTATGTCGTAAGGCAGTCCACTTTCTGCGGTGCAAGGTTGTCAGCTTCCCCATCCCTTCCTTTTGCTAGGCTGAAAGTGTTAGATTACCTGGACTACCAACTCCTAGAGTCAACCACTGTTAACTTTTTGGTGCTGCTACTACCTTCTAATATTTGTCTATAAAACATGTAGTTTACAAAATTAAAATATTTTTGAACATGTTGCTTTGTAACCTACTTTTTTACTCATTTTGCTTTGTGAACTATGTGCATCATTAAACAACAGGGTTCTGACTTCAGGGAGTTTGTATTCCAGTGAAAGAGTCAGGAGAGTCTAGTGCACTGCGATAAATGCCCAAATAGGAGTAAACTCGGGGCAGTGGAAACATACAGGAGCACATAAGGCAGGGGTGCCTGCAATGTGCTCTGCTCTCTCTGAGGTGATGAGGATGCAGGCGGAGTATAAGATATTATCCCTCACCTCAGGAATTGTATTACTGTGTAGTTAGCAAGATAAGCTGGTTAGTACCCCTGACATAGCAGCAGGCTGTAGAATCTGTGATCAGATGCTACATTGTGCGATACAGATTCTGGTGCTCCAGGAGCTGGAAGAGGCGAGAAATCAATGAGTACTGGAATAGTCGAGGAGGAAAGACTTGAACTCTCCTGAAATCCTAGCAGGGAGGAGATATAAGAGTTAAGTGAAGAGAGTAGGGCATTCCAGGTCAGAATTGGCTGTAATGAGACTTTTAATCCAGTGTCTAAAACAGTGCCTGGCACCTAGTAGGTGCTAAATTAAAAAAATTTTTAAAGCTATTTTGAAACAGTTTTATTTCTGTATGCATATTCTGTACAGCCAAGTTGCTTTAGAGAGACAATCTTGGTGGATTTTTTTTTTGAGATATAATTGACAAATATTTAAAGTCTACCTCAAGATGATTGGATATATGTATACATTGTGAAAGGATTCCCCCCATCAAGTTAATTAACACATCTAGCACCTAACATATGTATCCTTTCTTGGTGAGAACATTTAAGTTCTACTCGCTTAGCAAATTTCATTTATACAAAACAGTGTTATCGATTGTAGTCATGTCACCATGTTATACAGTAGATCCTCAGACCTTATTCATCTTATAACTGAAAGTGTATACCCTGATACCAACTTCTCCCTATTTTCCCCACCCTGAAGCCCCTGGCAATGACTTTCTACTGTGTTTTTATTGGTTCAGCTTTTATTTTTCTTAAGGTTCGCATATGTGTGATACCATACCATGCAGTATTTGTCTGTCTGGTTTATTTCACTTAGCATAAGGCCCTCCAGGTTCAACCATGTTGTCACAAATGGCCTTCTTTTGTAAGGCCAAGTAATATCGTGTGTGTGTGTGTGTGTATGTATGTATGTATGTATTTGTGTGCATGTGTATATATATACACACATAGACATATGCATGCACACACACCCACATTTTCTTAATCCATTCATCCATTGACGGACACTTAGATTGTTTCCATTGTATATTCTTGGCCCCTTTAGCAAAAATTAATTGACCATAAATGCATGGATTTATTTCTGGGCTCTCTATTCCATTCATCTGCCTGTCTATTTCTATGCCAATTCTGTACTGTTCTGATTACTATATCTTTGTAATACAGTTTGAAATCTGGGAGCATGATACCTCCTGCTTTGTTCTTCTTTCTCAAGATTGCATTGGCTATTCACGGTCTTTTGTGGTTCCATACAAATTTCAGGATTGTTTTTCCTATATCTGAAAAATGCCATTGGAATTTTGATAAGGATTGCATTGAATCTTTAGATCACTTTGGGTAGTTTGGACATTTTAACAACTTTTGTAATCCATGAGTGCAGAATATCTGTCTATTCGTGTTTTCTGCAGTTTCTTTCATTAATGTCTTACAGTTTTCAGTATATAGCTCTTTTACCTCCTTGGTTAATTTTATTCCTAACTGTTTTATTCTTTTTGATGATATTGGAAATGGGATTGTTTTCTTAATTTTTCTTTCTGATAGTTTGTTGTTGGTGAATTGAAACACAACTGATGTTTGTATGTTGATTTTGTACCAGGCACCTTTACTGAATTCACATATTAGTTCTAATTGTGTTTTGGTGGAGTCTTTAGGGTTTTCTACATATAATATCATGGCATCTGCAAATAGAGATAATTTTACTTCTTCCTTCTTGATTTGGACGCCTTTTATTTCTTTTTCTTGCCTGATTACGCTGGCTAGAACTTCAGTACTATGATGAATAAAAGTGGTGAGAGTGGGCATCCTTGTCTTATTTCTGATCTTATAGGAGGAGTGTTCAGCTTTTCACCATTGAGTATGATGTTAGCTGTGGGCTTGTCATATATGGCCTTTATTATGTTGAGGTATGCTTCCTCTATACCCACTTTGTTGAGAGATATTATCATGAAAAGATGTTGAATTTTGTCAAATGCTTTTTCTGCATCTATTGAGATTATCCATCGTTTTATTAATGTCGTATATCACATTTATTGATTGGCTTATATTGAACCATCCTGCTTACCTGGAATAAAACCCACTTGATCATGGTGTATGACCCTTTAAATGTATTGCTGAGTTCAGTTTGCTAATATTTTCTTGACTTTTGCATCTGTGTTCATCAGGGATATTGGCCTATAATTTTGTTTTCTTTGTCTGGTTTTGTCTTTGGTTTTGGTGTCAGGATAATGCTGACATTGTAAAATGAGTTTGGAAGTGTTCCCTCCTCTTCTGTTTCTTTGAATAGTTTGAGAAGGATCCGTATTCATGCTTATTTAAATGTCTGGCAGAATTCACCTTGTAAAGACATCTGGTCTTGGATTTTTGTTTGTTGGCAGGTGTTTGATTACTGCTTCAGTTTCCTTACTAGGAATTGATCAGTTCAGATTTTCTATTTCTTCATGATTCAATTTTGGTTGGTTGTATGTTTCTAGGAATTTATCCATTTCTTCTAGATTGTCCAGTTTGTTAGCATATAATTGTTCACAGCATTCTCATGATCCTTTATGCATCAGTTGTAGTATCTTCTCTGTCATTTATAATTTTACTTATTTGAGTCCTCTCTTTTTCTTGGTGAGTATAGTTAAAGATTTGTCTATTTTACCTTTTTTTTTTTTTTGCGGTACGTGGGCCTCTCACTGTTGTGGCCTCTCCCATTGTGGAGCACAAGCTCTGGACGCGCAGGCTCAGCAGCCATGGCTTGCGGGCCTAGCCGCTCAGCAGCATGTGGGATCTTCCCGGACCGGGGCACGAACCCATGTCCTGTGCATTGGCAGGCGGACTCTCAACCACCACGCCACCAGGGAAGCCCTCTTTTTTTATTAAAAAACAGCTCTTAGTTGCATTTATCTTTTTAGTCTCTGTTTCATTTCTTTCCACTCTGATCTTTGTTACCCTTCCTTTACTAATTTTGGACTTCTTCTAGTTCCTTGAGGTGTAAAGTTAGGCTGTTTGAGATCTTGTTTCTTAGTGTGTTTATTGCCATGAACTTCTTTCTTAGAGCTGTTTTTGCTGCATCCTGTAAGTTTTGTATGTTGTATTTCCATTTTCATTTGTCTCAGATATTTTTGATTTCTTCTTTGACCTATTGGTTGTTTAGTAGCATGTTTACTTTTTGCGTATTTGTGAATTTCCCAGTTTTCTTTTTGTAATTTATTTCTAATTTTATACCATTGTGGTTAGAAAAGATGCTTGATACGATTTCACTATTTTTTAATTTATTGTCTTGTGGCCTAATATATAGTCTACCCTGGAGAGCGTTCCAAATACACTTGAGAAGAATTTTGTATTCCTTTATTGCATGGAATGTTCTGTATATTTCTCTTAGGTCTGTTGGTCTAACATGTTGTTTAAACCCATTGTTTCCTTACTAAGATTTTCTGTCTGGATGATCTATCCCTTGTTGAACGTAGAGAATTGAAATCCCCTGCTTTTCTTGTATTGCTGTATATTTCTCTTTTAAGATCTGTTAATATTTGCTTTTAGGTGTCCCTATTTTGGGTGCAAAAATATTTATAATTGTTATATCATCTTGATGAATTGACCCCTTTACATTATGTAATGACCTTCTTTGTGTCTTGTTACATTCTTTGGCTTAAAATCTGTTTTGTCTGATATAAGTATAACTACCCCTGCTTTCTTTTTGTTTCCATTTGCATGGAATATCTTTTTCTATCCTCTCACTTTCTATCTGTGTGTGTCCTTAGAGCTGCAGTGAATTTCTTGTAGTCAGCATAGTTGGGTCTTGGTGTTTTCTGTCTTCTGTTTAACCCATTCAGCCACTCTGTGTCTTTTGGTTGGATAATTTAGTCCATTTGCATTCAAAATAATTACTGATAGATGTGGTTTCACTATTGCTCTTTTGTTCCTTGTTTTCTGTTTTGTAATTCCTTTGTTCCTTTCCTCTTCCTCTCTTCCTTTGTGAATTTGATGATTTTCTGTAGTTGGTATGCCTAAATTCCTTTTTCTTTATCTTTTGTGTATCTACTATAGGTTTTTTGCTTTGTAGTTACCATGAGGTTTATGTAAAACATCTTATAGTTAAAACAGTCTGTTTTAAGCTGATTACAAATTAACTTCAAACACATACAAATGCTCTACATTTGTACACTCCCTGCCATTTTATGTTTTCGGTGTCACAATTTACATCTTTTTACATTGTGTATCCATTAACAAATTATCATAGTTATAGTTACTTTTAATACTTATGTCTTTTAATCTTCATTCTTGAGTTATACATGAACTACCCAACACCATTACAACATTTGACTATTCTTGAATTAAATAGTTGTGTAAAGAAAATGACCATGATTGAATGAACAGATTGGAAGTAGTGCCCCTCCCTTTGATGTTAAAAGAAAATCTGACTTCCCAGAAACATTGGTAGGAGTACAAATTGATAACGGGTTGAAGGCATTCAGCTTGGTAGTAACTGTAAAAATTTTCAGTGAGTACACACCTTTGACCCAGAAATCCCACTTATAGAAATTTACTTTAAAACCATATTTGTTCATGTTCTCAAAGATAAGATTAAATAGTTTATGGTATATCTATAGATAGACTTTTAAAAAAAAATTAACAAATACATATAGCATTTACTAATGTGCCCAGAACTGGTCTAAGTGTTTTGCAAATATTAGTCTTATAACAATGCTTTGTAGTAGATTATGTTATATACACTTATATTAGTGTCATGTTATTGATAAGGAAACTGGCAGAGTTTAACTTGGCCAGAGTCACACATCCAGTAAATGAGAAAGTCTGCAGGGGAACTCGGTCTGATTCTGACATCTTACCACTGTGCAGTGCAGCGATTACAAAGAACTTGATGGACTCGGTGTTGTAACGTACGTGTATGTAAGACCTCCGAACACAGGAACAGCATAAAAAGGCAAGTGATGAGCCAATACATAGAGCAGATCCCATGCATTAAAAAATTCCGATAAGATATATGTGTGTACACACACGTGTGTGTAAACACCCAGCATTGTATCCCAAACTGTTGGAAGTGCTTTGCCTCTGAGGGGAGGAGCATTTTCATGTCTTTACTTCCATGACTGAGAATTACATATTCTTCTATTAGTTTTTGTGGGGTTTTTTTAAGAAAAAACTCAAGAAGATATTATTAAGTAGAAGAGAGTCTAAGATATCTCAATTAAGAAAAGCCTTGGCAGTCCCAGCTTTCTGGACTTGGCCCCAGCTGTGAATTTTTGCACTTACTGAGATCTCAGGGTGTATATAGTAGAGCCTTCTTTTCTTCATCTCCTTATACATTCCCGTTCTCCTTTGTCTTCCCAGTGAGGCAGCAATAAACCTACCATTTCTTTTCATTACATTGAGCTGCTACATGTCTCTCTGTGTTCTGCAGTATTGTATGCTAATCAGTGAGCTTTTTTTGTATGCATTCCGATAGTAGCTTTGTGAAGGTTACTTTATTTTTAATTGTGCATATCTGTAAGAATGTGGATGTTTAGAGGGGGAAAGTCAGAGCCAAGACAGGTGGCATTCAAGCTCGATGGCACCTTGGGATTGTTCACGTGATCATGACTTTAGTCAGCAGGCTTCATGAAAGATGTGATTCTCATGGGAAAGGTAAATAATAGTAGGTGGCAGGTTGGAAAGATCATCAGACTATTCCAGAGAAAACCAAGATAAGTTTGTTACCTAGTGAATTTGTTAAATATCTCATGGTGCGACTGTTTGCTGGCAGGATATGGTAAGCAGAGTTGAAAGGTTGCAATTCAGGTCAGAGGACCCGTGCCCAATCATTAAATTATTTTTGGAAGTCTACTGTGATTGTGTCATTCTAGCAGATAGAATTTAAAACCTATCCTGTGAAATACACAATAGCCTTCTAGTACCCCAGCTCACAATGTGTAATGGATCAGTGTTCTCAGAAAACCTCAATGTTGTCAGTCAAAAACAGTCTGGGGCTTCCCTGGTGGCGCAGTGGTTGAGAGTCCGCCTGCCGATGCAGGGGACACGCGTTCGTGCCACGGTCCGGGAAGATCCCACATGCCGCGGAGCGGCTGGGCCCGTGAGCCATGGCCGCTGAGCCTGCGCGTCCGGAGCCTGTGCTCCGCAACGGGAGAGGCCACAACAGCGAGAGGCCCGCGTACCGCGTAAAAAAAACAAACAAACAAAAACAGTCTGAAATTCCTTTGAAAAATTATCCACAAAAATGGTATATGTGGTTGCTCCTTAGTCCACTGTGAAGATTTTTGGTCTTTGTGTCCCCATGACCTTTATATGCCATTTCCTAATTCTGATCTGAGGCAGACTTATTAATAGTCATCCTCTCACTGCTCACCAATAGACTGCAAGCTCCTCGAAGCCAAGGAGAATGTTTGGGTAGTCTTTGTATTTCCTTCAAGGCCTAGAACAATATACTCCACATTGTTAGATGCTCTGGGAAAATTATGAAATTGAACTGATACTAATTAAATTTGTTGTTTTCTGTGACTTCCTTTCCAGGAACATGTTATGTAGAGACAGCAGCATGTAAGTTTGCTGTGTATGTTGGGCATCACAGTTTCCATTTTCTTGTTAAATAGGAACTCTCCAAGATCACAATGCCAGTTATATTTAACGAGCCTTTGAGCTTCCTCCAGCGACTCACTGAATATATGGAGCATACGTACCTCATCCACAAGGCCAGTTCATTTGCTGATCCTGTGGAAAGGATGCAGGTATGTGTCAAGCAAGCACTGGGAAAGGTTTAAGTCTTAGGAAGTGTTCTCTGCCACCTTCTCCTCTACCCCCGCCCCAAACATATATACACAGAATTCATGTTAAGTCCAGTGTGAGGTTAGCAGATGTTATCATTACATAGTCAGCATGTTTGGAGAGTCGTCTGTGTTCCTTCCCCGCCACCCTCTAGTCAGAGTGCCACCATAGTGGAAAGACCAACGAGAATTGCAAGAGAAGCAGAACGTGGTCCAAAACCAAACCTGGATGTTGGTGAGCTGTTTCTGAGTCTTTGTTTTAGAAAGTAGCATTGTGTTAGGGTAAAAATATTCAACCTTTCTTTCAGACTTTCTCAGTGTTTCCAAGAAGGAATAGATATATACATACACAGATAAATATGTGTATTTATGCTTATGTGTGTATATAAATATACACATACTACTATAGGTTAAAACAAAGGGCAACAAGGAATTGCACTTTTTTGTTTTCCTCTGAAGAGAAGGCATTCATGTGATGTATATGGACTGACTAGACACAGGGAGAGTATAGTAGATACATTCTTTTCCTTCCAACAAAGCAATAGCATTCTAAATGGAGTCATTCTGTCTTTTCATTTATATAAATCAGCTTTTCCCAACCTCATTGGACTTGATACCAATTTGTTTAGTTTTTTCACCCCATCCTAAAAGTGATGTACTTTTTAGAAATTTTAAAGGAATTAAGAGTAATTTAGGATTTGAGAGTTTTTTAAAAGTCCTTGAGAGAATTTGTAGCACAGTTGGGATGATCTGTAGGAAGAGTCTCAGAGTCATTTCCATTCTGAATATCCGCGTTTGCTTATTAGTTTGCTTATTAAGCCGTGTTAAAAATACAAAGTAATTAAACTCCTCAAAATCATTTTGTAAATTACTGTTTTCAGCAGAATTTCAGTTGCTGGAAGAATGAGGAGGCAGCAAGGCTATTTTTAACTTCTCCTAATGCTCTGTCCCGCAGTGTGTAGCTGCATTTGCTGTATCTGCTGTTGCTTCTCAGTGGGAACGCACTGGAAAGCCTTTCAACCCACTTCTGGGAGAGACTTATGAATTAGTTCGGTAAGATCTTTCACACTATTCCAGGTGGATAGTTGAATTTCCACGATTTACATAGCTCTTCAAATGAAAATGTATATTTTTTGAGCATTTACCAACATTTTGTATGATTGAAGAAAGTTAACAATTTTGTTTGTTTCTATGATATTTATTATTTTAGAAATTATGTCAAAAATATGAAAAGATACATAAAATGAACCATTACAAGGATTTCAGTATTCCTGATCTTGTGGGATTAGTTATCATCCTTTTTCCTTATGTAGACCATAAGGCATGATAGGGGGTTTTTTGGGTTTTTTTTTTTAATTAATTAATTTATTTTTGGCTGCATTGGACGTTGCTGAGCACAGGCTTTCTCTAGTTGGGACGAGGAGGGGCTACTCTTCGTTGTGGTGCGCAGGCTTCTCATTGGGGTGGCTTGTCTTTGTTGCAGAGCATGGGCTGTAGGCGCACAGGCTTTAGTAGTTGTGGCTCGTGGGCTCTAGAGCACAGGCTCAGTAGTTGTGGCATACAGGCTTACTTGCTCCATGGCATGTGGGATCTTCCCGGACCAGGGCTCGAACCCATGTCCTCTGCATTGGCAGGTGGATTCTTAACCACTGCGCCACCAGGGAAGTCCCTGGGTTTTTTTAATAACCATATAAAATATATTAGCATAAACTTACACTGTTGGCATACAGGCAATGAATGTATCTAGAGTTGCATTTCCTGCTGTAGCTTGCTTCTTTACACACAGGGAATTCATTTGGCTTTAGTTTTTCTGAATCTTTCTCTTCCCTCCACAAGTTTTGATCTCATTTATTCCTTAGATGTTTGTAAAGGAGATACATTAGATTCTTCAATCTTAATATAAATGGAATGATAAGTTTTAAATTTACATGGCTAATATTGTCAATTCATGAAAATCACCCAAATTCACGTGGGTGTTCTTTATTTTAATGTGTTTAAGTAGCTAGGTTTATAATAACATTGGTTTTAGTTGTTTGGGTTGCATATGTGCAATTGCTCGTGTGTTGTCCTTCCATCAGGATGATAACAAAGGGTTGTTTACTTTGTCAAATCTATTTCCTTAATACTTTAACATTGCTTTTTCACTGAAATGACAGTAATGTATACATTCTGTGATAACAGTTTATTATATAACACTACCTTTTTTTGTTTGTTTTTTAAATCTTAAGAGATGACCTTGGTTTCAGACTCATCTCTGAGCAGGTCAGCCATCACCCACCCATTAGTGCATTTCATGCTGAAGGATTAAACAATGATTTCATCTTTCATGGCTCAATCTATCCCAAACTGAAGTTCTGGGGGAAGAGCGTAGAAGCAGAACCCAAAGGAACCATCACGTTGGAGCTCCTTGAGTGAGTCAGAATCACGCCTTTACCTCTTTTCATGTGTACCTACTCATTAGTATATACACTTGCACACAGTCTTGGCCTTGTTCTAAAGGTAGAGACAAAGAAACTGCTTTTATGAAGTGTAAATTTTCTACCATCATGTAAAAGAATTTGAGAAACATGGCAATAGCCATTGTTAATCAGCCTAGGTATGTGTAAAAAGTTTAACTTGATGTTTGTGGTGTTTGTTTGGATCTGTTTTAAGATAAAACGGAGTTAATCACTGCATGACAGTTCTTATGAGACAAGCTTTCTATATATTATGATAATATTTTGGTTAACCGTCTTTTAAAGTGAATTCACTTTGAGAAATATTGAAATAACAATCACATTGGTACATCTTAGACATTAGGTTAAGTTGAAAGTTCTCTTCTTTTGCAATAGAAAAAAGATTGCCATGAAATACCTTTCCATTTATTTGTGTCATCTTCAGTTTCTTTCATTACTGTCTTGTTGTTTTCAATATACAGGTCTTTCACCTCCTTGTTTAAATTTATTTCTAGGTATTTTATTCTTTTTGATGCAGTTGTAAACGGAATAAATTCTGTGCTCATGGATTGAAAAAATTAATACTGTTAAAATGTCCATACTATCCAAAGCAACGTCCAGATTCAGTGCAATCTCTGTCAAAATTCCAATGACGTTTTTCACACAAATAGACAATCCTGCAATTTTTATGGAATCACAAAAGACCCCAGATAGCCAAAGCAGTCTTGAGAAAGAAGAACAAAGCTGGAGGCATCATGCTCCCTGATTTCAAACTATATTACAAAGCTATAGTAATTAAAATATATGGTATTGGCATAAAAACAGACACATAGATCAATGGAACAGAATAGAGAGCCCAGAAATAAGTCTATGCAAATAGGGTCAGTTAATTTATGACAGAGGAGGCAAGAATATACAACAGAAGAAGGACAGTCTCTTCAATAAATGGTTTTGGGAAAATTGGACAGGCACATACAAAAGAATGAAACTGGACCCCTCTCTTATACCATACACAAAAATTAGCTCAAAATGGATTACAAACTTGAACATACGACTGAAAACTATAAAACTCCTAGAAGAAAACATAGCCGGTAGGCTCCTTAACATAGGTCTTGGCAATGATTTTTTGACTCTGACACCAAAAAGAGCAAAAGCAAATATAAACAAGTGGAACTACATCATACTAAAAAGCTTCTGCACAGTAAAGGAAACCATCAACAAAATGAAAAGGCAGCCTACTGAATAGGAGAAAATATTTGCAAATCATGTATCTGATAATGGGCTAACATCCAAAATATATGAAGAATGCATACCACTCAATAGCAAGAAAAAAAATCCAATTAGAAAGTAGGCAGAAGATCTGAATAGACATTTTTCAAAGAAGACATACAGATAGTCAACAGGTAAATGAAAAGATGCTCTACATCATTAACCATCAAGGAAATGCAAATCAAACCACAAAGAGGTATCACCTCCCACCTGTGAGAAAGGCTAGTATCAAAAAGACTAGAAATAAATGTTGGTGAGGATGTGGAGGAAAGGGAACCCTTGTGCACTGTTGGTGGATGTAAATTGGTGCAGCCGCTATGGAAAACAGTTTGGAGGTTCCTGAAAAAATTCAAAGTGGAGCTACTATGATCCGGCAATTCCACTTTTGAGTATTTACCCAAAGAAAACAAAAACACTAACTCAAAAAGATATCTGCACCCCCATGTCATTGCAGCATTATTATACATATTATACATATTCCATACAACAGCCAAGATATGGAAACAACTCAAGTGTCCATCGTTGGATGAATGGACAAAGAAATTGTGGCGCACACACACACACACACACACACACACACACACACAAATATTACTCAGCCATAAAAAAGAATGAAATTTTGCCACTTGCAACAACATGGATGGACCTCAAGGACATTATGCTAAGCGAAATAAGTCAGAGAAAGTCTAGTACTCTGTGATCTCCTTGTGTGAGAGAAAAAGAGAAAAAAAAAAACAATAAACAGACTCTAATCCCAAGTTGACTCAGATATTGAAATCTGTATCAAAGACTTTAAAGCAGCTATTATAACTATGCTTCATGACATAAAGGTGAACTCTTAAAATGAATAGAAAGACATTGGAGCAAAGAAATGAAAGTATTTCTGGAAATTTTAGTACTGAAAAAATACAATAACAAAAATAATAACTGGGATAGGCTCGATAGCAGGACGAAGATAATAAAATATGTTCACGATCCACATGCTGAAAACTATAAAACACTGATTACAGTTATCAAAGACTATGAGTAATGGAGAGTCATACTATGTCTCACCATACTTGGAATCCTTAATATAATTCAGATGTTAGTTTTCCCATAATTGATCTATAAGCAATCTATATTAACACAATCTAAATGTAAAAGTCCCAGGATGATTTTTGATACATAAAGAGAAGTTGATCCTAAAATTTATATGGAAGGGCAAATGAAACACTACAGCCAAAACAGTTTTGAAAAGGAAGAACAGAATTGATGGACTCCCACTTCCTAATTTTAAGACTTAACAGTAAAGCTGCTGTAATCAAGACAATGTTGTATTGACAAAAGGATAGACACATACATCAAGGGAACAGAGAATAGAGTCCAAAAACTGACCCATAGAAACATAGTCAATTGATTTTTGACAAAGGTAAAAACCCAATTCAGTGAAGAAGGATAGTCCTCTCCACAAATGGTGTGGGAACAGTTGGAAGTACGTATGTTAAAAAAATGAACCTCAACTTACATCTCACAGCTTAAACAAAAATGAACTCAAAATAGACCATAAGCTAAAATCTAATATACAATTATAAGCTTTTGGAAGAAAACAGGAGAAAATCTTTATGACCTTGGATTAGGCAATGACATCTTGTGGATATAATACGGAGGCACAGTCTAGAAAAGACAAAATTGATAAATTAGATTTTATCAAAATGAAAAACTTGCTCAGTGAAAAACACTCTTCACAGAATGGAGAGAAGCCATAGATACATAAACATTATTTGCAAATCATTTATCAACAAAGGACTTGTATCTAGAATGTGTAAAGAATTCTCAAAACAATAAGAAAACAAACAACCCAATAAGAAATTGGGCAAAAGATGTGAACAGACACTTCACCAAAGAGATATATGGATGACAAACGAGCACACAAAAACATGCTCAACAGCGTTAGTCGTTAAAGAAATACATGATCATAGTGAGATACCACTACACACCTATTAGAATGTCCAAAATCAAAATAATTTTTAGAACTGACAGTACCAAGTGTTGGCAAGGATGTAGAGCAACCAGAAATCTCATATATGGCTGGGGGGAATCTAAAATGGCAGAGCCACTCTGGAGAACAGAGTTAACCATTAACTATGTTAACCAGATAACATAGGGTTACAGAGTTAACCCTACGTTAACCAGATGACTCAGCAGTCCACACCTAGGTGTTTACTCTGGAGAAATAAAGACTTAACGTTTTCACAAAGACCTGTGCCCGGATGTTTATAGTACTATCAATCATAATCACCAAGCAACCCAACATCCTTCAGTAAGTAAATGGTTAAACTGTGATACGTCCATACAGTAGGATACTACTCAGAAATAAGAGAGAGCAAATTACTGATAAGTAGAATTTAAAATGGATTATACAAATGAAGAAACTAATTTTGAAAGGTTACATGGTGTATTATCCCACCTATATAACATTCTGGAGAAGGCAGAACTATTGCAATGGAGAACAAATGAGTTATTTAGGGACTAGGGTCGGGTGAGGGTTTGACCATAGCGGGGCAGCATGAGCGAATTTGTGGATGGTGTGATGGAATTGTTCTATATTGTGATTATAGTAGTAGTTACAAAGATCTACACGTGCACTAAAACTCACAGGACTAGATACACCAAGAAAAGTGAATTTTACTGTTTGTAAATTAAAAATAAATTTAGACATAAATGTACGAAGATGTAAAACGAATGTTTTCAAAAGCAAAGGATGTATAAAATTGGAGCTTATTCACATACACAAGTTTTTCCCTTTGGTGAACTAGAAAGTACTAAATAGACTGTTTTCTACTTCTAATTTAATTTTATTATGTTTTCACCAAACTTTTGAATGCTTAAGATGATTATGTACATAGTTTAATTTGGAGTTTGGTAGAAAGATAGAATTTTTTTCTTAAGCTTTTGTATCCTTTTAAGAAACAGTAAGAGGAGTCAGATGATACCTATTTTACTGTGATTAACACCAGCAGAGTTTTTAGGGTCTTAGAGTTTAGTCGTCTCCAGCAGTCTGATGTGTTATCCTGAGTAATAGCATTTGAGGCAAATGCACTTTTTAAACAGAGTAACACTTCTCACTTATTTTTCTGGGCTTTGGTTTTCTTTTTGCTCTCTAGACACAATGAAGCATATACGTGGACAAATCCTACCTGCTGTGTACATAACATCATTGTGGGGAAACTCTGGATTGAGCAGTACGGCAACGTGGAGATCACAAACCACAAGTGAGATGCTTCATCCTCCTCCCCTATCCCTTCAGTTGTCATCAGAGGGTGCCAGTAGTCTTTTTTAAAAAGTTCTAGTACGGCCTGATGATAATTTAAGAACCAGACAGTATAGCTCTGGAGTAAATAAAGCCCATCTATTTAATGAACAGATTTTATGTTAAAGTTTCTGATTAGGGGAGACTGGTGGACTCAGAGCTTCTGCAGCCTTGGGGAATGTTCATTCCCGCCTCCTTCAGCTCATTTTGCTGATCCTGATTAGCTTGCGTTGTTCACGTGGGGATGGGTGGCAGGAGAAACACGAAAGTTGAGAAGAGTTGGGTTCAAATCCTACTCTGTGACCTTAGGCCAGTGTCCTAGTTGGCTCGGGCTGTTGTAACAGAGCACCATGGGCTGAGTGGCTTCAACAGCAGACGTTTATTTCTCATGGTTCTGGAGGCTGGGAAGTCCCGGGTCAGGGTGCTGGCAGATTTAATGCTAGGTGAAGGCCCTCTTCCTGGTTTGAAGTTGGCCATTTTCTCAAATCGTTGAATGGCAGAGGGAAGGATCGTCTCCCCGTATCTCTTCTTAGAAGAACACTGATCCCATTCATGAGGGTTCCACTCTTATGACCTAATTACCCCTAAATACCCTCACGTGGGTGACTAGGGCTTCACTACATGAATTTGGTGGGCAAACATTCATTCCATAGCAACAAGTCCCTTATTTTTTATGAACCTTGCTTTACATTTTCTCCATGGCGGGTCCAGTACTGATTATGGGTTAATTATGATACTTTCTGTGTGGAGCCTGGCATGCGTTAGGAAGTCAGTAAGCAGCAGCTGCTACGAGAAGGGTTCTCACGGTCACTGTTCTCTCCTGCGGCTTCTGTGTTGAACAGTAACCTGAGCTCACTATCTCCTTTACAGGACTGCGGACAAATGTGTGTTGAATTTTAAGCCATGCGGCCTTTTTGGTAAGGAGTTACACAAAGTTGAAGGCTACATTCAAGATAAAAGGTAACGTTTCCATTTTAAATGCTGACTGGTATAGGTGTCGTTCACTAAATAAAATGTTATTAAAATCTGCCATTTCCTAGGAAACAAGCATTTCAGTAAATTGAAAAACTCTTTCTTCTGCAAGGAAATATTTATTTCTTTAAAGAATCTGATTTGTAAGCATCTTTATAATAATATTCAGTTACAGCAAAACGCTGGTTTAATTGCTGGCTAAACATCGGTTTCTCTTGACAGCAAAAAGAAGCTCTGTGCCCTCTATGGGAAGTGGACAGAATGTTTATACAGTGTTGACCCTGCCACATTTGATGCTTACAAAAAAAATGATAAGAAAAATACTGAAGAGAAGAAGAACAGCAAACAGGTGAACACCCCGGAAGGTGGCATCGAAGGAATCACGGGACTCTTTAAATTTGTACTAATCCTTTTGGAAGTGGCCTGTTAGCGGGTCACAGTGTGACCTCTTATACTTGGTGCTAATGCATGTAATTTTTCTCCTTGAACCTTCTTAATGAACCAGTTATCTGCCTTGGTAGCGAATGTTTGACATAATCTCCCGTGGAGTATGGGTGTGTGCTGTGCAGTTATACACGCGGCATAGAGCTCAACGTTGCTTTGTAAAGTTGCAGTTCATCTTCGTGAGACCAGTGTCCTTGTCCTTTCTGTTTATGTGCATTAGCAGTTGAGATCATTTGAATATTTGAAATTTCACCCAGAATGATCACGTACGTTTTCATGCTTGCAGCAGTTGTGTTGCCCTTTTGTATCCGAGATCCCTGAAGCTGAGAGCATCGCAGTTAAGGGATTCATTCCTGGACGGCTGTCCTCCTCTTACTAAGCGTTCTCCTAACGGGACAGTTTAACGTTAGACTCTCCCCGTGTGAGGCCACAGGTTTTCGTCGCAGGGCCCCGGGAGGCTGGACCGCTCAGCAGACTGAGCTAAAGAGAGCTTGCACCTATTTGGACAGGAAGCGTCGGAGGACTGATGACTTTCCAGTAACGGACATCACGATTCAGAGCACGAGCTCTGCTTAGAATCCCGCTTCTCCCACTTCTGAGTGGTTCAGTCTTGGGCAGATTCCCACCCTCTCTCCGCCTCAGCACCTTCATTTATAAAATGGGTACAGCAATAGCACCCACATGTCAGATGAGTTGACGGAGGTCAGGGGTTCCTGGTGAGGACAGCTCAGGACCCCCGTCTGCTCTGAGCATCACACCGGCCACCGAAGCACCGTCTCAGAGCTTCCGGTTCCCCTCGCCCCGCCGTGTCGAGCTCTCTGGGCCCCTTCAGGTGACTCTTACACATGCAAGAGTTTAGGAAGCCCCTAACCTTCCTCAAAAACAGAAGGTGTATGTCTGAGTGGCTTTCTTTGTAAACCGGTTACCGGGGTCCTGGGGACAGAGCAGCTGGTGCAGTTGACGGCAGTGGCACGTCCCTGGCTGGGCCCTTCTCCCCTCCCTCTGCCTCCATCTCTGGGCACAGTCCACTTTTCTCCTCCACCTGGGTCTCCGCTGCTTCTCCTTCCTTCCGGGGGTTGCACTGACGCTTCTCTGCAGTGACCCCAAGACTGACGGGGCTGGAGAAGGAATGCTCCAGGATCCCAGGCCTCAACCCGAACTCCTGGGCAGTGGCTCAGCCAACACAGGGCAGCTTGGTGAAGACATGGCCTCGTCCTCCTTTTACAGAGGTGGGGGGTGGCAGAGGAGGGCCTTGGCGAAATTCCAGAAAATCCCCCTCATGTCCCGAAAATCCCTGGTCAATCTTTGTAGAAAAACGGCCTTGCCCCTTGGAGAGAGAGGTCAGCCTCATGCTCACCCTGTGTCTACTCTTGCCTCCCGTGTGCATCAGCCACCGTGGATTTCTGTGTTCCCGAGCATATTTAAATGCCTTGGGGGAGCTTGTCACCAGTGTTGTCCCTTCCCTGCTGCTGTTTTTAAAGTTGCATACCTCAGCCAGTACTAGATTTGGTAACTGTGACATTGGGAGTATGACTTATCTTTACAAAGGCTTAAATTCTTTATATATAAAACTTCATGGGTGGGCTTCCCTGGTGGCACAGTGGTTAAGAATCCGCCTGCCAATGCAGGGGACACGGGTTCGAACTCTGGTCCGGGAAGATCCCACATGCCGCAGAACAACTAAGTCCATGCACCACAACTACTGAGCCTGCGCTCTAGAGCCCGTGAGCCGCAACTACTGAGCCCACAAGCCACAACTACTGAAGCCTGCACATCTAGAGCCCGTGCTCTGCAACAAGAGAAGCCACCGCAATGAGAAGCCTGCGCACCGCAACAGAGAGTAGCCCCTGCTCGCCACAACTAGAGAAAGCCTGTGCACAGCAATGAAGACCCAACACAGCCAAAAATAAATAAATTAAATATTTTTTTAAAATTATTAAAAAAAACTTTATGAGTTTATTACATAAGGACTAAATATACAGAGAGCTGCTAGCAGCTCTGCCAGGTTGGGTGGGGGGGGCGTGCAACCAGAGGAAATGTTAGTTTCTTTTTTAGCTTTACATCTTTTTGATTGTTTATAAATTTATTTTTTTATTTTTGGCTGTGTTGGGTCTTCGTTGCTGTGTGTGGGCTCCTCATTGTGGTGGCTTCTCTTGTTGTGTAGTATCAGCTTCAGTAGTTGTGGCACTCAGACTCAGTAGTTGTGGCTCGCAGGCTTTAGAGCGCAGGCTCAGTAGTTGTGGTGCACGGGCTTAGTTGCTCCGCGGCATGTGGGATCTTCCTGGACCAGGGCTTGAACCCGTGTCCCCTGCATTGGCAGGCGGATTCTTAACCACTGAGCCACCAGGGAAGCCCCTAGCCTTACATCGTTTTAAATTCTCTTTTTATAGAATGCTTTCAGGATCCCTACTGGTTTGTGTTGTTGATAAATTTAGTTAAATGCTCCAAGAATTTAATCTTTTCTTGCTCTCATAATGTTCCAGTCAATACTTAAATGAGTTATTTTGGCTTTAAAAAAAACTTTAAAAATATTAGTAAATTAGATAGTAAAGGCATGATGATGGTGATGATAATGGCTTGAATGCACAGAACCCTAAATGAGACAACACACAAGGCTCACGAGGCTCACAGCGCTTACTCACTAGGCCTGCATTTATTGGCTCCCTGGCCTGTGTTGAAAGGTGAGGATGTGAGAACGGGAAAGTCATGGTGCCCTGGCCCTCGTACAGTTAAATCCTCATGCTGTGCAGTCAGCGGTGTTTATTTTACAATTTGGAAGTATCTTCTTTTGAAAACATTTGTTTTGTTCATCTGTTGGTTCTTCTAGATGAGCGCTTCTGAGGAGTCAGATGAAATGCCAATGCCAGATTCCGAGAGTGTGTTTGTCATCCCTGGGAGCGTTCTCCTGTGGCGAATAGCCCCGCGGCCTCCCAATTCGACCCAGGTGAGGCTGGGCGTGCTGAGTGCGGCCTCCTGTTTACTGAGCTCTGATGGTGCTTTTTCCCTGGCCCAGGCGGGACCAGGAGGAGGCAGGTGGTCATCAAAAGCTCCTAAGTCGTCCCTCTGTGGCTTCTAACCTGGGACGGGGCATTCGTGCCGTCCAGGCCTCCTGGTGTCTGGCCAGGACGCCTTGGCGTGAGGCTTTGGGGGGCTTCCTTAACAATTACTGAGGGGCAAGACTGACTGTCGTTAAATGCAAGGTGGTGCAGCCAGATCTAGCAAGTAAGGATTTAAGTGAAGAACAGAGAATGTTGGGTTTGCTTGTATCTCTCCTTCGAGGTGATGGTGGTGGAAGCTATTCACGCTGGGAGGCCTGCTGGGGGGCTTTCTTTGAGACAGATTCCCACAGATGGCGCAGACTTGGGTGAAAACACTGAGATGTGTGGTCTGAGAAAGGCCGTCGTCAGCACCGAACAGGGGGTCACTGTCAACTGTTTCTGCCTTCAGGGTTTCATTCTGTGTTATGCCCCGGTATATGTTAATCTGAACATTTTCTTCTTTTCAGATGTATAATTTTACTAGCTTTGCAATGGTTTTGAATGAAGTAGACAAGGAAATGGAGAGTGTGATTCCTAAGACAGACTGCAGGCTACGTCCTGACATCAGAGCCATGGAAAATGGGGAAATAGGTAACCAGCACCTGATGGCGGCACCAGTGAAGATTGATTTCTTTGAGGAGGGTGGTTGGTTTTACTCCTGGTCACTGTCAGCACTTTACTATGTTAGCACAACCATCTTTAGTCTCTCTTAGAGACTTTTTTTTAAAGTCTTTATTTATTTATTTGGTTGCTCCGGGTCTTAGTTGCGGCACGTGGGCTCCTTAGTTGCGGCAGGTGGGATGTAGTTCCCCGACCAGGGGTGGAACCCCTGCCCCCTGCATTGAGAGGGTGAAGGCTTAACCACTGTGCCACCAGGGAAGTCTCTAGAGATTTTTTTTTTTTTAATTAAAATTCAATTTAAATTCAGAAACTTTGGTTTGAAATTTGGGAATCTGAGGTGGACCTCAGCAGCTCATATTTCATTGTCTCAGTGATACTCCCTAATTTAATGTAATACATACGGCCAGAGGCATATCTTACATATCAGAGGAGAATTGGGGACAATAATATCACATTTATCAACTTTTAACTACATTCTGACTGGTTATTTCACTACATATTTCAGAATTTAAATAGCACCTTGTGAGCCTCAAAGAAGTGCTTGGCCTTGGTTAATTCTGACATTTTATTTTGTGCTGTTACATTTCTTCTTATTCAGTGGTTCTCAGAATGGGGGCAGTTTTTCCTCCAGGGGACGTGTGGCCGAGTCTAGAGACTTTGGCTGAAACATCTGGGGAACTGCTGCTGGCATCTAGTGGATGGGGCCCTGGGTGCTGCTAACGTCCTGCCGTGCCCAGGACAGCTCCCTGCGAAGAATCATGGGGTGCAGCGTGTCAGCAGGGTCGAGGCTGAGAAAGCCTGCTCGAACTAAACACTGACCCTCCCCGTGAATTATCAGTGCGACAGCGCTTTGGAAAACGGTTTGAATTTCTTACAAATGGAATCTGGAGGAGCTCTGTGAGGTCTCGCTAAGAATTTAGAAGATTTTCACGTGTGTTCAGTTTTTCCACCCAATTTTTCACTGAAGCATTTTAACATGATTTTTTTTTGGCCTTAAGAGTAAGCCGGCACCTTGGGTAAATGCAGAGGTTGTTAAGGGCAAAAGCTGTAGGAGAGGACCGGGTCTTGCGTGCGAACCTGGGGATATGTTAAAATTTTGACAGGATAAATTTCGTGGTGTTCGTGTTCTGATAAGATGGAGATGTGCTGATACCTGACTCCATAAAGTGATGGTGCTGAGTGCTGTGCCGGGCAGTCTCTACGTGTAGAGTAACGGTTTTCACTGCTGTGCTGATTCTAGATCAAGCTAGTGAAGAAAAAAAGCGACTTGAGGAGAAACAAAGAGCGGCCCGCAAGAACAGGTCCAAGTTGGAGGAGGACTGGAAGACGAGGTGCGATGAGGAGCTTGGGGTGGGGCGGGGGGCGGGGTGGGGGGGGCTGGCAGACGGGGGACTGCAGAGCCTGGCTCACTGCGCCCTGTGAGTTGTCAAGTATTTTCCACTGGCTAAGTTCAAGCTGAAAGGGCCGCATGTGTGCAAAGAAAAAGGACTGTTTGGAAGGTAAGGTTAAAACGTTCCTACACAATTACCACAGATAAGTGTCAGTTACGCAAACTACCTTTCCTTCTTCTCCAGCAGAACACTGTCCCTTCTATTTTTAAGAGGGAAGGCAGGGTTACAGATTTTGGCATGAAATAGGTTCAGAGCCATTTGCTTATATATGAGTAAATTATAGGGCCATTAGCTTATTACATATATCATGTATCACGGATATTTAGACAATGCCTTTACTCTTCCAAACACAAGGGACTTGACATGTCGTGGAAATACGATTTGCTAAAGTGACATCTTGGATTCCATTCAGCAACAGAAACTGGGCAATAAAATTTGCGAATTTTGAAAGTGTTCTTTTTAAGAATCAGGAGTTACATAGTCACTTGTATTGAGTAATAGAATCTCTTGTAAATAGGAATAGAATAAAAACATTTTCTACATTTATATTATGTAGTAGAAGCTGTTGTCCCATTATTCAAAGTTATTAAATAAATTTCAGAGCCAATATAGGCATAATTTCAAAAGCAGTTTAGTAGATATATTTTGGTAGCCCTTTTGCATCTTACACAGTTATTAGAACTAGAAATGACCTTAGATGGCATCTAGTCCAGTGGTTTTTGGACTTTTTTGTTAGCATCAAAATCTTTTTTGCCAACGAACACGTAAAGAATCTACAAATATAGAACACATGGCCACCAGGCTGCTCGGGTGGGAGCTGAGCGGTAGGGCCCGCCTTCTCCCACCCACACACACGCAGGATCTGGGAAACCACTGGAAAGCCATTAGTCTGGAAGTCCCCTCGTTGTATGTGAAGAAACCAAATGCTGGTGTATTTCATTTAAGAGACTCGCTCAAGGACAAGTATGCTGCAGACCATGATTAGAAAGAACCACAAAAACCAAAAGCACGTTGCTTTCCTGCAATCCCTTCTGAAAAGATTTGATAGATTTTAATCATTGTTTCTAGTCTCTTCTGCGAAAACTCACTTTGTACTGTATTTCTAATTTGTTTTGTTTTGTTGGCCACAGTGCACAGCTTGCGGGATTTTAGTTCCCAAACCAGGGAATTGAATCCCGGGCCCACGGCAGTGAGAGCACCAAGTCCTAACCACTGGACCACCAGGGGATTCCCTATTTCTGATTATTAACTCCTTTATTTTTCTGGCCACATTTTCAAGTGTGCAAAGTAAGAGAAAAGTATTACT
This sequence comes from Phocoena phocoena, assembly GCF_963924675.1. NCBI lineage: Eukaryota > Metazoa > Chordata > Mammalia > Artiodactyla > Phocoenidae > Phocoena > Phocoena phocoena. The sequence goes on from NC_089231.1 coordinate 50,057,768, forward strand.
GTCAGGTAAAGTCCTACGTGCAGAAAGTAAGGAGCTTTAGCCGGCTCTGTGTTAGCCTGAAAATAAAAACTAGAAGCTATGTTTGTGAGCTCCACTTTGGAGCCTTACACATGCTTGCTTCCACTGCTGTCTCTTAGCACCAGTAGTTCTTATATGAATATACAGACCTTAAAAATGACCCTACTGACCCTTTGTCCAAATGGATATGTGCTTGGAGTCTTTTTCCAGTAGTGGTGAGAGGTGGCATTCACTGACTGGGTCTACTCCTGCTGATAACGTGCTTTTTGAACAGCGTGGTCAGTTTGTGTCGGGGTGGGGATGGGGCAGTTTGTAAAGGAGCATGTTCTGCCAGGTAGAGCTGAAACCAGCCCTCAGAAATCAGACCCAGAACCTTGTTGTGTAACCTGTCCCCAGTTCTTCCACACTAAAAGCTGGCTTTCCTGTTGACACCAGTTTCACTCATTTGAAAAGAGTTCCAGCTTTGGGATTTTTCAGGCTTTAAACTGTGGTTCCTGCATATGGAAATGGCTGCTTGTGATCCTGCCCTGTTTTCCTAGAGGAGCCCAGAGACCTTAATAAGTGGGGTTATGTGGGGAGAGAGTGGGGGGACTGGCAATAGACACAGGATTTGAAGAGAAGGTGGGTGGTGAGGCCAAAAAAATTTGATGACATCATCTCTTCCCTCAATGCAAGCATCGTGCAGAATTAATATTTTATCTAATGTTATTTTACTGATATAGACCCATGGAGTCTGTAGACTCAGAAACATTGACTAAAGGGTAACAAAGAACAAAGACATCTCCTCACCCCCCTCCCTCCTTTTCTTTTGCCTCTGCTTGCCTAATAAGACTTTGAAAAGACAGCATGGACTTCTTTGTATGTGGAGGGGGGTGCACTGATGGCAGCAGAGTTTTCCAGACGTGAGTGCTGGAAATTAAGAGACTAGATGTTGAGAGAAACTCTGATCCCTAGCATCAGACCTTCCGATCCGAGGTGCTCATCTTTCGTGCCATGTTGCAACTCTCTCCAAGAAGTGCTCCCCGAAGGGAGGCCTTGCAGACATGGCCTTTAGAGCACTTGGCTTATGTGTGAACAAAAATACATTCTTTGCTATTGAATCTACTGTTCTGCACAGTCTCTTTGCACTTGACTTTCCAGTTGTCCACTTTGTATGGAAGAAATCCTGTGGCACAGGCCTGAGGCTTGGTTAATTTTGAGAATTTTTTGGTTACCTTGATTTTGATTTGCCTGATTTTCTGAAGTGCTTGATTTTACTAAGCCTGACTACAAAAGTGCTTTTACTACGTGGACTTTTGAGACCAAAAGGAGTAAAATTATATACTTCGTATTAGACAAAAATTCTGTGACTTTGATCAAACAGTGGTTCCTTAAAGTATTTCCAGCTTGGTTACCAAAGTCTGAAACACACATATCTTGATCATTTAAAGTAGACTTCTAATTTTTCTAACTAGGGAAAAGTCCCAAAAGCAAAATAATATATGTAATATTCTAGAAAATCTGGCCTAGTGGGCATTTACTATATCAGTCTTCAAGGAATTAGCCTCGTCTGAAGCATTTTTTGTGTCTTAGGGTTTTTAGTGCTGCTGCAGTGATTAATAGGACCACTTGGGACTTACCAAACAAATCTAAGCTCACTCTAATCGTTAAATATTTTTAGAGGCAATTTATTTGGAAAGAATGACAAAGACATACGAAACTGTTTTCATAAATATTACTGAAAACTAAATCATATTAGAAAATGTTATACAAATTGAAATTTGAACCTTTTGAACAAATAATTTTTCATTTCCATTACCCAGAGAAAGCTGGGAATGTGGGAAGTGGATGACTTGTTATTTATTTATTTTTATGAATTTATTTTTGGCTGTGTTGGGTCTTTTTTGCTGCATGCAGGCTTTTCTCTAGTTTCGGCGAGCAGGGCCTACTCTTCGTTGCAGTGCGCGGGCTTCTCATTGTGGTGGCTTCTCGTTGCGGAGCACGGGCTCTAGGGCGTGCGGGCTTCAGTAGTTGTGGCTCGTGGGCTCTAGAGCGCAGGCTCAGTAGTTGTGGCACTATGTGGCTCCGTGGCATGTAGGATCTTCCCGGACCAGGGCTCGAACCCGTGTCCCCTGCATTGGCAGGCGGATTCTTAACCACTGCACGACCAGGGAAGCCCCATGACTTGTTTTTTAAAGGGCAAGAAGAAAATTAGGGCAGCTCTTTCTAGAATTTGAAAAATGTTAAAATCTAGATGCAGCCTATGAATCTCTATTAGTATGGAGAAAATGAAGACCCAGGAAGATCTGGATCAGATTAATTTCAGTGGATTATGTGTAACAGTGTATTTGACAAATCATGGTCTTTAACAACTTTGATATCAGTGACTAGCTTGGGCAAGTTATTTAACTTCTCTGACATTGAGCTCCTCATTTGTAAAATGAAACTAAGAGTTTGGTGGTGGGGTGGCATTTACTCTGAATCAGGCACCTTCGTGTTACTGTAGGTAAGTGGTGAAAGTTAATTTCCGTATTCGAATTCCTTATTCCCCATTGCTTGATAGAATGCGTTGAAGGAATGGGCCTAGGTGAACAATTAGACAAGTACTGTTGCTGAATGCTGTGGAAAATCCTTGAACCTTTTGGGTGGTCTCATTACATATTTCGGAAAATTATTCTATATATGTGCTCTCTAAAAGCACTTTAAAGTCTCTTCGGAAATCCCTGACTCACAGGACAAAGTGAATCGCTGCAGTAGGGGAGTCTGCAAGCTAGTGAAGCAGCAGGGACCCTGTGATCGGGAACAGTTTCCCCCATAACTGTTGTCTTTCCTCTTTAAACAGGTGGTTCCATCAAGGTCCTAATCCCTACAGCGGAGCCCAAGACTGGCTTTACTCCGGCAGCTACTGGGACAGAAACTACTTCAATTTGCCTGACATTTATTAAAACATAGACAAGTTGGAGCATTTGGCTAATCTACAGATAAGACTTAAACCTGTGTTTTAAATTTTTCTTCTTTGATTTCTACTCATCTTTTGAAAAGAGAAAAAATCCTCTCATGATAACTTGCATTTCACCCAACAAAAGTAGGGCATAAGGTGGATACTGGTGATGAAAAGTCTTTGGAAAAATGGGTAATTTTGCTATCCCAACATGCTTATTTGGAATACTATTTTATCTAGAGGTATGGGAAACTGTTGGAGAATATGCTTTTTGGTGGTTGCTGTTGCCATATTCACTGAAGGTTTATACCTAAATGTAACTTTAGCTTTATGGAATTATATAGTAACCCAAATCAAGTTATTTTGAATATTTTTAGGCTGTCATGCTTGAATGTTTTAGATTTAACTTCGAAATGTTTAGAATTCTCCTATATGTTTATATGCTCAAATATAGAGGTTATGCCATCTTGTAAAGACTGCATTGAAAAGATGGCTTTTCTTCTTACTAATCCTCTCAATTTTACCCCTTCCCACCTCTAAAAAGAAAAACAATGCCTGAATGTTCAGAAGAGAGATTCCTGATTTGAAAATTCTAAACTGGAAAAGGTATTTCGTTTGCTTATTTTAGTGCTCTGATTTTACTTTTACAATGTTCTATAATTAATGTCATTAGAATTCAGATGTTTGAGTTGTACATGTTTGAATTGAAAATATGTATAAAACGTAGCAATTCACAAAAATACCCCAGAAATATAGATTTTAGTCACCATCATTACGTAATGAGAAACCTTTTTAAATGCTTCAACTCCCAGTGGCAAATGCCACCAGAGAAATTCAGTTGTACTCATGTATTATAAGTATCAGACTATATAAAAGAAGGTCTTGTGCATTTCAAGTTTGCAAGGCACCTGTGTACTTAAGATACGTATGGAGACCTACCTGTACAGTAGCTTTGCCCCTTTAATTGGGGTACAGTAATCTTACGGTATTTATCTACCCAACCCCAGACTGAGATATTGCTCCAGGGGGCCTTAGGTAGCTGCCAGTAAGTTATTTTAATGGCTGTCGTGAAGTTAACAAGTGTTATAATGAAATAATCTACCTGATGCTAAATAAAGGCTTTAGAATGTTCAAAACAGTGTGGTCTCTTTTAAACTTTGAAATATTCTAATGCTGCACTTAATAGGATGCCAGATTGTCAGGTGTCCTTACAAGAAAGTAAGTCCTTGTGCTGCCACGGTCCCCAGGGCCAGAGCTCACCCCCGGGCTCACGTGCTAAGTAGGCAGTTAGCACTCACTGTTCTCTGGGTAAATACAGTATTTATTAGAGCAAGGTGCCACTGTCTTCACTTGGTGTGAATGCCAAATACAGAAGTACCAAGTGGAATACCTTGGTAGAAAATCGCTAGAGTGGAAAGTTTTTTTTTTTACAATGTATATGAGCATTGGAAAATGCTATTGTGTCATATCACAAGTCTGAAAATATTTAGGACCTGTTGTGTTCAGATGTTTGTACACTGCCTAAATTATAAAATAAGCAAGGCGACGAGGTTTTATGCTTGCATGAAGTTTATTGATATATTACGCTTGGTGGCAGACTCCACCTTGAAGGTCAGCTCAAACAGTGTCATCTTCGGCACCTGTTAGGAATAATGTAAATAGTGACTTGTTTAATCATAAAACTGAACATGTAAAATGAGTGGATGATCAGAAATGCAAGTTCTAGCCTGCTCTCCTGCTAAGCTCTTAACTATGTTATCCGTGCACGTGCACTAAGATATCCTAGCACCTCATGCCCAAAATGGCCATTTTGACAGTTCCACTAGAAGTCTAAAGGCTCATAGTCCTAAGATATTTTCAGAAGTCTCCTTAAGTATGGTAACTGTGGTACTTGAACCTGCCTAAAACTGAAATCTAGCTTTGTCAGTGAGACATGCAGCTGCTGTCATTCTTCTGGCTCCCCACTGAACTTTCAGCCCCAGTCTCTTCGTTTGGGAGGCAGGGCCCTGAGTTACGTGGTCCCCTCTTCACGTCTGACTTCACCGTATGTGCTCTCCCCAGCTCCTCCCAGCCTGTCTCCTTGCGGCCAACTTGCAGAGTCTTAAGCCCCATGCTTTTTCCTGCCCTTGGCCTCCTTCTCCTGTGCAGACGTCAGTTTACATCTATGCCTGAACACCCCATCTAATAGAGGGCCTGGATCAGTACTACTGGTTTTCTTCCTAATAAATACTTCACGTATCATTTACTTTTCTAAGGTGTGGCCGCATGTTTTGCTTGCTCTGCTGTACGTACACACCTGGGGAAGGAGAGGCTAGTGCTGTATGTGGTAGTAAGTACTGGTTGAATAAAAATTTTTTAATGATTTGTGAGTGATAAAAACTTATCTATGGTTAACACCACTTGTCCCTTTAGCTCATGAATGTGTTTCCAACCTATCCATTCTGCTGTAAGTATTCACTGTACAAGGGAGCAGGCTTACCGCATTGACTGGGTGCTCCATATATAATCTCTCACCTTGTCCTCCCCGCCCCTGAAACCTGCCAACTAGACTATAAAATTCCCACACGAGACTGTCTTATCTGTATGTTAATCCATCCCTTTGGCATCTTCTACGGGGCTCAACACAACGCCAGGTTTTCAGAGGTGGCTGAGGTGGTCGCTTGGTTATGTGTTTTAGGCACCAGACCCTTGGCGTGCGGCACAGTGCGCCTGCTGTGCGCTGAGTCGTAACGTGGTAGGGAGGTGGGGGCACTGCGTGTCTCCATTCAGTGTCTTAAAATACCTCAGTCTCTAGGTCAACAGATCAACCTGCTTGAAAACTCAAGTGTGTTAAGGCCCACATATCATGGGAAGAGAATTTACCTGCCAGTTTCAAGTTTCTGCTCTGCGAACATTGGCAGTAGTCACAGTTATTTCTCCAGCAATACCGTAACTTCCAAAGGGAGGACATTTGTCACCAAATCCTGAACGCTTTTTGGCTACATCTTCTACTGGGAAAGCGACAGAAAGAAAAACTGGACTTTGTGGTCTGGGGACATCTTGTCCACTTGTAGGAGGATTAGCATTCTGGGGATTGGGGGTGTGTTTCTGGAATTTCTGATCTGCAGGAACAGCAATGGGTACTTGCACTGCAGCGTATCTCTTCAAGGCATCTGACTGGGAAACAGCGTGTCCAGGAACAGGCTTCCAATCCTGTGCTTCCTGAACATTTGAGCCCACTAAAATAAAAGGCGGGGCACTGGTCTTCTTGCTGTCCATCATCCCGTAAGTTGGAGAAGTAACTTTTGGTGGATGCTGCAGAAACTGTGGATCCTTAGAATTAGGTAAATAGAGGGTTGCCTGGGGGAAAGGCCCAGGTGCAGGTGGTGGTGATGGGCGACTTTGTTGACTCATATCAGTTAGACAATAAAGGGTCCACATGTTAGAATATGGTGGTGGTTGTCCTGCTTCGCTTGCTGCTATTGCTATAAAAAAAAAAATTTGCAGGTGTTAAAGATTTGGTCTCTGTATCAGGCGCTATGCACAGAAATGGTTTTTTTACATATAAACAAACAGCTGTAGTAATATGTGCCATAAAGCATGCTATAGAGAGGGCTAAATGTGTTTGGTAATGTGAAAGAAAAGAGATTCTCTACAGTCAAAAACGAGAACAGTGTTGTGATAGCCAGTGGCACGGACACTAGGGTTGTGGCTGAGAAGCAATCTCATTCTAAGTTGCTGTTTCCAGGAACTTAACTGTAGACATGGCTTCTGCAGGGTCCTCAGAGGAAATGGAGAATCAACAATTCTGGCTCTACCAAAAAAATCAACTGAAGAGTGTGTTAAGCCATTGAAAAAAGCATTAAAAAAGGCACTGATGTGTCTGCATAGTGATTGTTCTCTTTACGGAAGAAGTCAGCACTACGTGTCATCTTTTGATCACATAATCAAGGACCTCTGGCCCTTTGCAGGCGGCATCGTCTCCCATCAGTTTGTCACTGCACACAAAACATCACATAATCTAGGACTCGGAACCTGAGAGCACTGCTCCCTCTTCGGCAAGGCTTGAAATCATAGGTCCTGGGTGGCAGTAGAAGGCTGGTTGGTCGCACAGTGGATCTTTAAGTAAAAAGAGGTCTCGGAGGGCCGTCCGTCTACTTACACCAAGGCATCTACCGTGTCAAGTTAGACTTGCCTAATTGAAGACAGTGCCGTCTTGGAGAACGAGTCCCAGAAGCTGGGACGGAGGAGCAGAGGCTCCTGATGGAGGAGCTGCACTTGGCCCAGCTGTGCTGGGCCACCCTCTGAACACGGCACGCATCCCCAGTGCAGCTGTTTTCTTCCCCGGAAAAGAAAATAACACTATGCACACAATTAAGCTGTGTTTTCAATAGCTTCAGATGCTTTCAACTGATAGTTCTGGAAGCTAATTAAAAATACGCACGAGCCCAGTCTTCAGGTTTTTGTGAAATACCCTTAGTGCTCGGGAAATAGTGAAGCACTTGAGAACAGCAACTTGGGAGGGAAGCGCTGCTTAGGCCACAAGTGTAATGCCAGCCCCACGGACTACGTTCCAACGCGGCCCTCTGCCTTTTCAGCTGCGCAGAATCCCCGTCACACTGCCAGACAGAATTTGATCTCTGAACACCTGCTGTGCCACTTTTTTATCATTCTGGCTCTGGTGAGAGTCAAGGGTGAGAGAGTTTCTGCAAAAGGAATGGCGCGGTTGGTTCCTGCACGTCCCACCTCCCTAAACGGATAAGGGCCGCTGCACTTGCCTAGATGGATTGGGAGGGTGAGCAGACCAAATGCCATAATTAGATCGAGATGGGAGGTCAAACCGTGTCTGTGTCACAGGAAAGCGGTAGTGATAGTTCGGCAGCCAAGAAAGCAGCTTGATTTGGGCGCCTGTCGGGGAACCGAGGGAGGGAAGCCGGCCAGCTTTGCCGCGTCCATCCTTTCTGCTGCTGCTACCTCCCCGCTCCCCTGGTGACAGAACTTCAGCTTGACCTTTCCTCTCTCCATCTAGCTATGAAGCCGCTCGCTCATCTGCGGGAAGCTCCCAGGCGGGACGTCAGGGCTTGACCAGCCCCCAGACCAGGTTGCAGAGTTCTCCCACCTCAGCGCAAAAGCAGTCAAACGCACCACCATTTCTTTCACGTTTTTAATGCCATCGCCTGTGTAAATACTTTGTCGTCATTTGATTTTACTTTTACAGGTGAGAGATTTCAAACCAACACCCCTTAGTTATGGTTTTGCAGGAGTATCCAGATCACATGAACGTGTTTTACAGCTGACAACAGGCTCTACCATTTTTCACCACATGGTATGTCCAAAACAACACGAAAGTGCTAGATGACCTAACTTTGAGGCCAAGCAGTGGTGATGTTGCTTTAAAATCACTCATCTCGTAAGAGTAAAATCTCAGATACAACAAAGTCTTTAAATAGGTTTGGCATTTTAACTACTACTAAAAACAAAGCTTTTTGACCAACCTGCAGGGAGCCTACCTAGATGGTCACCTGAAATATAGATGTCACTGGAAGCACCGTTTTTCATTCTGTAAGTAATTATCTTACCTGGCTCCGTCAAACCTTGTTTAGGTGCTACTTCCCATTCTGGTTCGATTTCTGGTTCATTAAGACCTGGAACAGGAGGTTAGGGGCCACTAGATGATCTTACGGACGCACCTGAGCGCACTACTTGTGCGGCTTCCCCTGAGAGCGCGGGTTTGACCTCCGTCTCCTGGGACGCACGGTTTTCCCATGAGTCCTCCTGCCCAGCACTGCCAGGGGCCAGCGCAAAGATGTCCACTTCAAGGTGCACAGATATTTCAGAGCTCACTGTTGTGGCAGAGCCGTCTGCCTCCACGTGTACTGAGGAGTCATATTTTGCACTCTCCAACTGCACAAAGTTTGCAGAACCCACAGATTTTTCAGACACGTGTGAGGCTGTCTTGCCTACTACAAGTATGGGACTAAGGGGTGGTGACTGCTCGTTTCCTTTAAGACAAGCAGCTTGATCGGAAAAGGGGATAACTGTTTGTTCCAGTATTTGCTCAACATTAGTAACTCCTTCGATCACAGGCTCATCTTTACAGATAGATGCTCTGTGCGTGGTGGATGGCACCTCAATAGCAGCCTGCAAAGGGGCCTGAGGAGCTTGACTGTGAGCAGGAGGTTCTTGTTCATCCTGCAAGGGGAATGAGGAAGCCAGTGGTGGTTCAGCCTTATGGTGTTTAGGTTCACAACCCAAATCTACATGGACAGATGTCTCGCTCAGAACCTGCACTGCGGCCATCTCTCCAGAATGCACAGGAGTGCCCACCACATCATCTTCAGCAGCCTCTGAGCTCAGCACCTCCTCGGGAGAAACGGGCATACTTGTTGCCACGTCCACCATTAAAATTTCAGAGTGATCCGAGTGAACCGAGGAAACATTACCTAACATCTGAGCAGCAAACTGAGCTGGGTCCACGGGGACATAGGCCAGCTCGGGCGAGACAGCTGCTGGCGACGGCGGTGAGGCTGGGGTGGCGTTCTCAGGGGCGGTCAGTTTCGAAGGAGCACGAGCTACTTCAGGGGCGCCCTCGGGCTCTGAGAGCAGCTCAGCATGAACTGACGGGAACTGCGTGGTTTTGTTGCTAAACTGCAGTGCAGTTATGTTGTCCTCCTCTGTGTCCGTAGATTTTTCCATCCATTTAGGTTCCTGGGAAACTGTAGATGTTCTTTCTGGCTCTTTCATGCATTCTGGTTTCTTCTCTTGTGCCATTCCTTCTGACCACTTCTCCCCTAAAAAAATGAGAGTTAGATGGGTTAATAAGTACTTATTCCCCAAAAAAGGAATTATGAAGAAAGCATAGGTTGAGCTTTCAAATGTCACTATATACGCAAGTACAAAAGAGTTTTGCTTTAGTTTCCAACATCTGTAACTTCACTGTGGGCAAAACAAAACCTTCCTGTCCTTATCCACTCAAAAGACAACTTGGTTCAGTTCCTTAGAAATAAATGACTCTAACACTCAGATACCACCTTGAGCTGGTCAGCGTCAGGGGAAAGATCATAACTGCCTAAAAGTAAGCAGAAAACGTCCATGGAAAAAGCTCCTGATCCAGACTTCCACACGAAACTGGGGAAAGAAAAAAACACTTCGTAACTTGGTAATGAAACAAATGCTGTCGTATGATTAAAGGCATTCTTCAGTTTAAGAAAATTGGTATATAAAGTTCAACTTAATGAACTGGAAAACTAGGGGACTATAGAATATTTTTACATTAGGAAACGTCATGTTTTCTATTCTAAAAATGGTAGCACCTGCTGGTAAGGTGTGATAATGCAGCCGAAGTACTGACCCAGAAGAGCAGCAGATAGACAGCTCTGGTTCCAGAAGTAGGGCTCAGTGAATCCTCAGGCAGGAGGAAAAAAACCATGGCTTAGAAGGTCAAGACAACTGATGACATCCAGAAACCCCTAGAGCTAGAAAACTGCTGTAACACCATCTTCTGGACTCAGCGTTCTGCTTGTCACACGTCTAACCTCATCAGACGTCTGTCACAGCTGCTTACTCTACTGAGGAGTCTCTCTTTGGGGAAGCATTTACCTAATATCATGAAATCTGCAGGAAAAGGAGAATTTGCCTTACAAGAACATACTTGCTTCAAGTCAAAACTTTGGAAACATGTCTTCATGGGTCCAGCTCTTTTCCAAAAAACAGTGTCCTCCAGGGTCTCCTTCTACATTAGCGGCTGATTTTTTGTAAACTCGAATCAGGTGTCTAATTCTGGACATGGATGCCACACAAACGCTCACATGCTAAGAAAAGTTTCAAAAAGACAGAAAAGCCACATCTACTCTTACCTCCCTCTGCTTCTAGAACAATGACCTCATTTTCTAACCAGCCACCTCCTCAGGACTTCCCCACCCATTTCCAGTCAAAGCCCTTTACCCACTAATACACTTGACTGTTTGTGCTGTGTGTAAAATACACTAGGCATTGTTGAGGATGGAAAAATTATTAGGACAAGACCTCATAAAGCTTAGGGGAAATAAGATATACAGATATTACCGGTTAAAAGTGCAAGTACTTAACAAGGGTACCATTTAAGACCTATGGAAGCTCAGAGGAGGAAAAGATATCCTCTGGCTGGAGGAATAAGGGAAATTTTGTTTAAATAAGCCTGGCCTTACGCTTAAGACTGTGTGCCCATCACAATGAGGAAAAGCCAGATAAACGTCAAAATGATAACTGTGAGCCCATCAGAGAGCAGAGTCACAAGGCAGTCAAGTGATCTGATTTCCAAAGAGTAATCAGCCCAAGGAGAGAAGGGCCACAGAACTCTCTCATCTGTGGCAGGGCCTGGAAACGTCACCACCATACCAGCTGGTAAGGTATCAGCTAAAATCTTAATGAACTGATGAAAGCCAAATGTGGGCTAAGATGTCTGTCTGGAATAGTCTGGGACTCCAGACACAAGAAGTTCACACTCACAGGCACTTTTGTGGAAGATAGAAGCAGGGTAGAAGGCCAGAGGGGAATCCTGTATCAACAGCAAACAGAGCGCTCCTTCCTACCCCTGGGGCAGAGGCAGGAAACACTAGCTCAAGACTGACCACAGATACGAGGCAGAGATTGCCGCAGACAACTGACAGGAACACTGAGAAAGCCCCATCCTCAATGCCTGGTGCAAAGATCACCTAGGTCAGAGAATCCCTGCCCCGAGAGCCCAGGACCAGCAAAGAGGAACAGCAGCTGCCCCAGGAGGGAGGGGCAAGTGTGGGGAGAGATGCCCTCAGTGAGGCCGGCTGGCAGGGAAGGCCGAGGGCAAGGTCAGGCACCCACCGCTAAAGGAATTTGAGGCCCGTGGAACAGTGAAGGTAGGAGAGCCACCACGAAGCCCAAGCCCAACTTCTCACTAGACTCACCTAGACACCTACACAGCAGTTCAAGGCCTCTACAACACTCTTTTCCCCCACAAGGACCTAAATTCCCCAAGTAATGATTTATTTCCCCTGAGAGTTTTCAAGAACCCAACCAATTTAGGGACTAGATCACTGCAATCCCTAGATTGCCTGCGTGGGACTCATGTGATACATCACTTACACGATAGGAATTCAGCTTCTGTGGAAAGGGCCACTTAGCCTTTTCAAAGTATCTCACAGGCTTGTCATACCTAGAGTTGTATCTAGGAGCTTAATCTTTAGGTTTAGTATTTTTGCCTCTAGAAGTCCCCTGTTAAATAACCATTCTGGAAAGGTAAAGCATTATATAATTAGGAATCATAACTCATCAGAGAATTTATGATGTTGCTTCCTTCCCCACAACTTTTTCATAGTAAAAAGGTGTATGAGAAGATCTGGGTTCAGTCCTGTGATTGAATAGATGCATGGCCAAGTCAACGGTTCTGAGCTTCAACCTCCTGGTGTGCAAAATGGGGATTTTAATTCTGACCTCACTGAGGTTTTGTAGAGATTAAATGGAGTCATTCACCTAAAAGTGTTCTATAAACTGTAAATCACATATAAATGGGGAAAGAATAAATCAACACCTAGTTAAAAAAGTTTTGAAATGTGATATCAAATTAAAAATTATAAGCCTCACATCTTTAAATCAGCTTTGATTAAAATTAATTGGCAATTTCATAATCTGGATGATAAAATGCAGGGTGTTTTTTCCCATTTATAATATATGTATTTGTTTATATACATATATACATATATGTCATATATACTATTTTTAATAGATATATTTCATCACTGTAACATTAAGTTGAGATCAAATACCTTAAGCTTTAACAGTGTTTTTGAAAATGTAAAGCACTAGATGAACCATTTGGTTTTGTTTAGAATACATGACAGAATGTTAGCAAACATACACAAACAAGTTATCACATAATTATATTGCGTTCCTGTTGATATCTATTATTACAAAAGGTAAAGAGCTTTTCTCTGATGTTTTAAGGTCTGTTTAACAGTTCCAAAGATTGCCGACTTGTAACACTGAGATTATGTTTGTGTAGAAAACTATTTCTTAAAGTTGTAAACTAGGTTTGCTATAGGTTGATCTTACATGTCAACCTCATGAAGATGAACTCAGTATGACGTCAGTAATCTGGTTTTACTTGAACTACAAAAAAAACAAAAAACTGCATGAACTCTCAGAATTACATACATCACTGAAGGCACTTCTTCCTCTAAAACATTTCTTTCTAAGTTTAATAAATGACTGATTAAAACTCACTGTAGAATCCTGATTTTCCATGAAACCAATCAGATAGATACATTCCAAGCATACAGTATTTCTTGGAATAGGCAGAACTCACGTGGAGACTTGGGGTGCTTGGGGCATGATCAGGGAAGAATAAGGAAAAAAGGCATGTCTGGCACTGAAGGGAAATCTGAAAGCTGTCCCAGACAAGAGGAGAATATGAAGCAGGACATAATAGGAGATGGGAGAAGTGATTAATAGGAGAGGGGAGAGGAGAGGACTGCAGGAGGGGAACTCACAGGAGTGCTTGGACTCAAGAATTTGAAGTAAGTTAGGTACATATAGTTTTAAAATTTTAAAAGAGAAGAAGATTCCAACTACTGTGTGTTGGAATAATATATGTATATATACCCCTGGGGCAGAGGCAGGAAACACTAGCTCAAGACTGACCACAGATACGAGGCAGAGATTGCCGCGGACAACTGACAGGAACACCAGTGACTATAAAGTAGGTGGTCTGTTTCTTTTCTCTCCTTCCTCTCTTCTCTTCCTTGTATTCATTCTTTAGTCACCAATCCTTAATTCCTATTATGTGATAGACACTGGAGAATCTCCTAAATAGTACAGTCTGATTAGGGTTAGAGGCACATAAACAGATGACAATGTGATCAGTGCAGTGACTGAAAGATGTATTGGATACAGTGGCTTTTAGGTAATTTTTGTTAAGCTTAAATGAGAAGGGGCAGGTGTGAAAGGGGCCCCGCACAACTGCCCCATCCAAGATGCCAAAGAGCCCCTGCAGAGTACAGGTGTAAACCAGCCCTGTGCATTCTGATTTCCCTTATCAGAAAATTTATCAGTCTCCCTTGGCCAATGAGACAGAAGTGGAAGTCTGCTAGACTTCTTAGATTTTACTTTTTTAATGAAAGAAAAAAGTATCATTGATGCCACCACTTCCTCCTCCTTCCTGATTTATACATGGATATAATGCCTAGAGCAGTGGCATAAGGCTACAAACAAAATATGCTAAGAATGATAAAGCAGAGAACCTAGATAATTGATGCTTTATTATTATAATATCAGCAGCAGAATGAACAGCACTTCCAGATATCTTGTTTTTCACTGCTAATCGGTTTTCTGTTACTTGCAGCTGAGTACTTTCCTAATATGAGGCATAAGTTAGAAGTTATAAAGCAGGGACTTCCCTGGTGGTGCAGTGGATAAGACTCCACCTGCCAGTGCAGGGGACACGGGTTCGATCCCTCATCAGGGAAGATCCCACATGCCGCAGAGCAGCTAAGCTCGTGTGCCACAACTACTGAGCCTGTGCTCTAGAGCCTGCAAGCCACAACTACTGAAGCCCGTGTGCCTAGAGCCCGTGCTCTGCAACAAGAGAAGCCACCGCAAGGAGAAGCCTGTGCACTGCAGCAAAGAATAGCCCTTGCTCACTGCAACTAGAGAAAGCCCACGCACAGCAACGAAGAACCAACACAGCCAAAAATAAATTAAAAATTAAATCTTAAAAAAAAAAAAGAGGGCTTCCCTGGTGGCACAGTGGTTGAGGGTCTGCCTGCCGATGCAGGGGACACGGGTTTGGGCCCCAGTCCGGGAGGATCCCGCATGCCGCCGAGCGGCTGGGCCCGTGAGCCATGGCCACTGAGCCTGCGCTCCGCAACGGGAGAGGCCACAACAGTGCAAGGCCCGCGTACCGCAAAAAAAAAAAAAAAAAAAGTTGTAAAGCAACGTGAATGAGGGGGATTGTGGTGTATGCTGCTTTTTAGATACCATGTCTGTTTTTATTCTATGAATTATGTATCCATTTTAATATCCATTTTCTCATTGGGTATTTAAATATGTTATCTTAAGATTTATCAAGGTGATCCGTTTGGATTTTCTATATCATGTCATCTGTGAATAAAGTACTTTTACTTCTTCCTTTCCAATATGTATACCTCTTTTTTCCCCCGACCTTATTGCACTGACTAGAATCTACAGCACAGTGTTGAATAGAAATGGTGATGTCAGACATATCTATTCCGGTTCTAATCTTGATGGGAGATCAAAATTCACCATTTAGTATAACATTAGCTGTAAGTTTCTATGCATACACGTTATCAGATTTAGGAAGTTCCCTTTTTATTTCTTGTTTGCCTATAAACTTCTTTAGAAGTATTTCTTGTAGAGCAAGTCTGATGGCAGTGGATTCTCTCAGCTTTTGTCTGCCTGAGAATCTCTTTATTTTGCTTTCATTTTTAAAGGATATATTCACTGGATATATATTCATTCTAGGTTGGCAGCTTTTTGCTTTTAGCACTGTAGAGATGTCATTCCATTGTCTTTTGGCTTCTGTAGTTTGTTAAGAAATCTGCTATTTGTCTGATTTTTCCCCAGAAAGTAATCTGCCTTTTTGCCCTGCCTGTTTTCATGATTTTGTCTTTTTCAGCAGTTTGACTATGATATACTGAAGCGTGGATTTCTTTGTTTTTATACTGCTGTGGGTTTACCAAACTTTTTGAATCTGTAGGTTGATGTCTTTCAATCAAATAATATTTTTCCATCTACTCTTTTCTCCTCTGAATCCAATTACATATTAGACCCTTTGATCATGTCTCACAAATGTGTCTTACACTCTTATTGTTTTTCTTCTTACTTCAATTTGGATATTTTCTATTGCCATGGTTTTTTAGTTTCTAATTCTGTCTTCTGCTAGTAAAGCCATCTAATAAAAATTTAGTTTGCAATTGTGAAATAACCATTTGTTTCTTATTTTAAGATTCTTACTCTGTTGAAGTTCTCCATCTAATGTAGTCCTTATGTAGTAATTCTAATATTTGGATCTTCTTTGGGTCTGCTTCTACAGAGTGTTTTATGTTTTAGTTCTTAATTATTAGTCACTTCCTCCCACTTCTCTGAATGAATGGTAGTTTTTAATTGTATGCTGGAAATTGTAAATGACACATTGTAGAGACTCTGACTATATTGTTTTCTTCTAAATGGTGTTGGTCTTACTCTAATAATGGCAAATCTGATCCTCCTGAGACTTCATTTTACATTTTGTTAAAATAGACATATTTCAGCTTTGTTCTTACTCCTAGCAGATTGTCTTTATTCCTAGGGTGTGACCTTCCTGGGGTCTCAACTGGATTGCCAGGGTTTCAGAAAACTCTCTTCATTTTGGCTGGGCCCAAACTCCAAAGCCTCCCCCAACACTGTACCACTTCTGAAATCCCTACCTAGCTTTCAGTCTTCCAACAGCTCTTCTCTGCTAAGCCTTCACAAGCCTTACAGTCCACACATGAGCACTTAGGAAATTGCCCCCCCACCAAAAAAAAGGAAATATTTTTGCAGACTTTTGGGGAATCCGTCTCTGCAAATGCCTCCTCTCTGGTGCTTTGTCACCCCAATCCCAGCCACATTAGTAGCTCCAAACTCTGCTTCTCTGTTCTCTCTTCCTGGAGAGACTTCCAATCTCTGCTTGGCCTCTATTTTCCTGCCCATGAATTTGAAAAATGACACTGGGGTGAATATGGGGCTCAATTTCTGTGAACCCCATTTCCCAAGAATCCAGACTTTGTTTTATATAATTTCTTCAGCTTTTACGGGTATTTATGATAGGAAGGTAAGTCCAATATTAGCTACTTCATCATAGCTGAAACTGAAACCTCTCAATTCCTCCTAGCACAGTATCTGGCAATGGATAGGAATTTAAATATTTGTTAAATGAAATACTGAATTGGACTTTAAGGATATATAGAATTTGAAAGAAATGGGAGGGAAAGGAACTCCTGGAGGGAGTTAGCATAAGCCAAAATCAAATGATCAAAATCAAAATTACTTTTTCAAAAAATGACAAGTTGTCAGTCTGGTGCATAAGGTCTGTGAAGATATGAAATAAGAGATAATTGCAAAGGTAGGATAGATTTAGCTCATAGAAAGCTTTGCATGCCATGGTCTTATAAAGGGATCAAAAGTTACCTACTATAACTTAGACATGCCAGAAAGCATTACTTTACTTTCTCTAGCTGATCTCAAATTGCATTAAAATGCTTACTTCCCAAAGGCAAAATTTATTTGGTCTTACTTAAAAATATTTGTCCCTTCCAGTTTAAAAGTCGCTTTGGGTTTATTATTCAGTCTTTTTGGGTATTGCTTTTTTTCAAAGGTTCTCCCCACTTCTGAAGAGGGGATCTGAGTGCTGTGGTGAGCTCTGGCTCTGATCCACATGTTGTCCTTCTCTGCTGGCTCTCAGTTACCTCTGGTAGAGGCATAACTCATACTGCCTGTGTTCTGGGTGCTAGTCTCTGACTTCACTGTATTTACTACTCAAGTTTCTACTTTGTGAAATGTGTGGCCTGTGTGCTTATTTCACTGAAGGACTGAGAGATTCCCTTCCTAATTTGGTCCTTTAGCAATTAAGGCCTAGCTGAAAGTTTATTTTATTCCCAGCTTCAACATTTTGCACTTAGATCTCTATTAGTGGGTTGAGTCACTTCACTTTTTCCCATCTGGATTACTTGCTGGTCAGCACTCTGGGACAATCTAAACACATCTGGATCCACTAAAAGCCACACACAGGCCATAGGACACAAGAAATATTATCTCAGTCTCATCTGAGAAACACTCTCCATTATTTCTAATCCATTGCTTCAAATGTAATTATTTTATTCAACCAGTATTTACTGAATGTCTGATCATGACAGTTACCACAGTGCAGGAGCTGAATGTAGCAGGTGATGTGCTAAAGGCAGTACCATGCTAACCACTCAGCTTCTGAGAGGCATGCATTCTTCTAGACAGCACCCAGGAATGCAGAGAACAAGCCACCTGCTTGATGAGTCTTAGGGAATTCTGATCATAAATTCCACCTACCTTCCTTATCACCAGTTTCAATGTCACCTAGCACTTTTCATGCACTACCCACACCCCAGCACCACAATCCCATTGTCAAGAAGGACTTTCCATTTCCCTTTCCTGTGCAGCAGGAAATGGCCTTATATCTTATCTTTTTTCCTCCCTCCTCTATGGCTTATATAAAGTAAAAACTTGATTCTGGTCATGTTAAGTCTTAAATCAAAACTCAGCTTCGGAAATTCCAAGAAAAAACAGGCTCCTGCAAAACTCTAAAGTGTTAGCTTTTTTATTACGAACTTTGGAAACTCAATACTGAGTAATGACTTCCTTGCTCCAGACTATATTTACCTTTTCCCTACAGTAAATTAATGCTTCAATGGGTAGAGATCAGCAGAGCAAACAAGAAAAAAATAGAGGTTATCTGAAATCAAGAGTATAGTAATTTAATATTTTTTAGAAGTACCCCTACAACACTAAAGAGTCTGGAACAGTATGGAGCTATCAGAGTTCCTGGATAGCAGAGTCAGATACTTAAGGAAGAAAGGTGTCCTTCCTTCATGTAACTGACATCTACTTGTGGCTCCTGACCTCACCTTGGCAGCCTGGTTTACCATCCTAGCTTTCCTGGTTTTACTTATCTGCTTCTTCCCCGGCCCCCTCCTCTCTTAATCCTGACCCTGTGTTTCTGTCCGTAGTCTGACAATCTGACCCCAGTTCTTGACTATACCATTTGCTCAGTGATTTATTTGCGATCTTTAGTATGGACAACTCCCCCAAGTGATTAATCTTACCACATCATTAAAGCACGAAGGACCTAAGCCCCACTCCCAACAACATCGCCAGATAATCACTACAACTTTTTTTTTAAGTCAAAAAAAAAAAAGTGAAAATTCTTAACCTTGATACAAATTACCACCCTGCCAAGGCAAACACAAGACTTGCAGAAATAAGAGGGTCCTTCTGACACAATACTCATCCCTGTTTAGGGAATCAGTATAGCCTTACTTGAAAAAAATGCCCAGGAAAGTACAGAGTACACCAGAGCCTCATAAAATTTAGTATGGATAGTCCTGAAATAGATTTCTTGTTTTTTTAATGAGTCGATAGCTACAAGTATGTGTAATGAATCCTATAAGGCATAAAAATAGAATTTGGCATAAGAAACTGAAAACATATGACTATCTAATATGAATATATAACTCAAGATAATATTTAATGATATGCATAACTGTTACGGTGCTACGTAAGGATTGAAACTGGGCTCAGTGATGAGCAGCAGTTTGTGACTCTAATTACTACTCTATGGCCATGCCAAGAACGTCCAGGGTCAGTTAGAAAAGTTAACAGGTAACTCAGTTGGGGATCTAGGTGGGCTAGGCCTTCTTGATTCTTCAAAAGAGGTGGCTATTTCCTGCCTCTTTTGGAAGCCAAGACAGGAATAACACTAGAAACTAGACTCAATTAGGCTTAAAAGGACGGAAGGTGATAGTGGTGTTGAGATCTCACCACTCTCGTGGAGAAACCACTGCCCTCTTCGTGGAGTGGTGAAAAGATCAGAATTAGTACACTCCTTCCTGACAGGAGGAAGAAGTGAAAAGTGGGAGATAATGTGGGGAAAGAGAACTGAGATTTCACTCCGAGTTCAAAAATTAAAGGTTTTTCTAGAGGGCTCCTAGTGATCCCTACTAATGAGTCCTACTACTACTAGGAAGATCTTCATGCACTAGGAAGATCTAAGTTTAGATCCCAACTCTACCGATTAATATTTTAGAAACTTACAAGTTATCTAATTACTCCCAAGCATCAGATTTCTCTTGAGTAAAGTTGTAGTGATGTTACCTACCTTATAAAGTTCTCTTAATTGACAAAACATATTGTAAATGCCTAGGACAAAACAGTTACTCAAAAAATTCCATTCCACTTCTTCCTTCTTTTCCTAGATATACTAAGTGGTAGAACTTGAGACAACAGTTTTGCCTTAAAATATTGCCTGAGTTTCTAAAATCCCCTCAATGATTCATGTGGATTAGTGAAGAAGCTCTCCTGAGAAGACTGAGAAATAGAAAAGCTTTCACTGATTCATCCAGTAGTAAGACCTATTTAATCAAGTTGCAGAAAAATACAAGAGGAGGATCCAAGAAAGTGTTTTACATGAGCTGCTTTGGAAATGAGCACATGTGGGTGAAACGCCACAATGGAGGCCTGGATAGAGCCAGGCTCTGGAAAATGGGAGAAAAGATGAGAGATGACAGAGAAGTGAGAAAAGCTGCTCTCGTGTCTGGTTCTTTTCCTCCTCCCTCCTTCATCACCTGCCTTTGCAAGAAAGTTTGAATGCAATGGGGAGATGGGTAAACACTATTGGTCCTATGATGAGGCCTACCAAAAATGGGGCTCCTTCTAGGAAAAATCCCAGAATGGAGGGTTTAAATAAAATAAATGGTATGTGCAGGATATACTTATCTCCATACTTTCCATGCATACGGGCAGCTTGGTAGTAATGCTGCTAGGCAGCAAACTAACCAGCTGGAAATAACTTTGGGGGATACATCTGATATCTGGGAGATGAGTGGGCACCAATGCATCAGGGATGGTAGTTTAGCTCTTGCTTCTATCACCAAGTTCTAATAACTGGTGCTGTCTTTTTTTTCCTGCTGTACAGCAAAGTGATTCAGTTATATATTATTTTTATATTCTTTTCCGTTATGGTTTAACACAGGTTATTGAATATAGTTCCCTGTGCTATTCAGTAGGACCTTGTTTATCCATTCTATATATACTAATGAAGAAGTCCATTAAGAAGCCATTTGGCATGACAATAAAAGGCAGACAAAATGAGCCCAATTGATACTAGACCGTAACACTGAATATATTTTCTGGTTATACCTTGTGTTACCTTCCCCAGCTCTCTGGGGAAGAACAAGCAACATTCGTTTCTACTCTACTGTCTAAAGAGCAATCTGTTTCTACAGCCATACTGTGAGTCTACACTATGTCAATTTCTTTGATATCTACAGTTACTGGAGGAGAAAGGCAGCAGTATCTCCTACCCCTTACCTCCATCGAAAGCATGGCTGCTCCATTAGTTCAGTCTGTTAATTTTGAACCCTGAGATTCAAAGATGTTACCCTAGCTGGACCAAAATCCACGTCAGTTTAGTCTACTTGCTAAGCTGAATGGTGGGTATACTCTTCAGTAAACAGATTAGCCACAAAGGCTACCACTTAGTTACTTACAACCATAAAGAGTCAGTGATAGAGTCACTGACTTTATCACCATTCTCAAACACAGCAAGCCTGCACAGCCAGTCCTCTCAAAGATAGCTCCTGGTATAAAGGACACAAGTACAAAGGCCATAATAACTTTGACCGCCTGGAAGATCAGGCTCATGGGAAGGGGGAGAGTGGTCAGTGTTCCAGCATTTGTCTGTATATCCTGCTGGTGGTAAGCAAATCTCAGACCTCTTTCCTTTGGTAAGCTGAGAATGCCATCAGGACCCTGCAGGGAAGCACCCAGACTAGACAATAAAATATTCCTAAACCATGGCGATTCACTCTCCTGCCCCTTGAAATGCTGACTCTTGCTATTCTTAATCTTGTTTTCTGTTTTGGGAGTCTCTTTCACTGTAGATCCAAACCCTCATGATTTTTACATTTTCCTAGGTCTACCCCTAATTTCTCCCTATCTTGGCTATGTTATCGATTAACATCAGTGGCAGAGAATAAAAGTGGCCAAAACTCACTGATCCTACCTTTACTTTTTCTATGGTCACTTCACAATGTTGGTCAGCCAATGTAGCATTATTTAGTTATTTCTCACACTCACCTTAAGTCACCATTTTCTCCACAAAATTCTTCCAAAAGCTTTTCTTACCGTTCTTTTAGATATGTGTGCCTGTCCTTGGGGTTTAACTAATATATCCTCTTCTGCTTATATTGATCTTCCCAAATGTTCATAGTGTAAACGTTGCCTTTTTCCTTTCTCCCCCCCTGACTTCTTCACTGCTCCTCCATCAACTCAGTTTCATGTTGTTATGTTCACATAAGATAGACATTTACACATATACACGTAAAACAAGTTTTTCTAAGCAGACATACAGCCTTACATCACAGGGACAGGCCAGAGACCACCTTCTGTGAAAAACTTATCTCTTCACTACATAAAGAGACTCTTGGAACAGAAAAGATGGTTAGTGACACCTAATCGATGTCCTGTCCTCCAAGCTGGACTGCACTTAAACCATCATGGGGAGAAAAAAAAAAGGGTGATTAACCTTTTCTACTAAAATAATCTTCCAAGAATAGTGTTTCTACAATGTTCCTAAGTGATGTGTCTCATTATAATTTGAGTATTACCACAAAATTCAATTCAAAGACAGGCAAATTGGAAAGGGCTTGAGTCATAGTTGACACACACTCTTCTAGGTCTCACTGTACCAAATGGTTTGCAAAAGAAGAGTGTTTCCTATTTTAAAATTTAGAATCCTCCAAAATGTCAGTTCTCAGATTTTTAAAAAAACTGATTCAATAATAAAAATAAAGCATCAGTGTGATTATTTAAACAGACAATATTTGTAAGCATCACTCTTAAGCTTAAATGTATGCTATACATTTAATGATGCAATAATTTATAACTAGATTTTTATTAAACTCTTACTACTTACTGTACTTACCTTTTATCTGATGAAATTGTTTAACAAGATCTTTTACATCCAGAGAATTATTTCCTAAAGAAATACAGGAAATCAGATACATAAAACTCCCAATTTAAAATGCTTTCTTTTTCAAAGCAACAAATATATAAAGCAATATAACAAACCTTCTCTAAACACAATAAGTTCTTTGAAATAAACTGCTGCAAACTGGGTGATGTTTGGTGGATTGGTCTTGAGTATGGCTCTGCTAACTCCCTCAAGCAGAGTCTTGAGGCCATAAGGTACGACAAGTCTGGGCCTTGCAGAAATCATTCTGGCGGGATGTCTGTAATCTCAACTATAATGAAGAAACACAAAGTCTTATAAATAGTATATAAGGTTTTTATTAAAAATTTACAAGTTAACTATAGCTTCTAAGAACAAATCTATCTCCTATGAAAATCACTAGCCTTAGTTCTAATCTCTAGGTATTTATTCTAGTAAAATGGGCTAATGTTAACAGTAGTTTTAAAAACAGAACTATACTACCGACAACTTATTATGTGCAGGTGAGCAATCTAGTACTGTTAAAGGAATCCAGGGGAAAAGCCCTGCCAGGAACTCCAGTATGATATTAAAAACAAAGAACAAAAACAAACCAAACAAAACCTGTTTCTATAAAATTCAGTAAATATTTTGTGCAGTAAAATGTCAAGAAATATAAATCGAGCTCATTTATCTGTGTCCAAGAAACAGCCTTCCAAACCATATGGGAACTGGCTTTTCTATACATTCATCAAATAGAGTTACAAAGTAGAATTTCTACAAGAAAATGTATTTTTTTCTCACTTTTCTAAATACATCCCCAGACACAGATCATCCTTAAGTATACATGTTTTAACTTTAATTTTGTTTTTAATATTCATCTGAGTAGTAACTTGTGGTATTATACCACCCACCACCATCCATACCTCTTTTCTCGTATCTTCCCTTAACCTCTGCCATAGTTTTCCTCTCTCCCTTCTTTTGGCTTTCTGGATTTTAAGTGGTACCAAGGGCATTGCACAGTCTTACCCGTAACTCTTAGCAGCAGAGATTGCCACCCTAAACTGTGTCAGTGTATGTGTGTCCTGTTTCATTCTAAAAAATTATTTAAGAGGGCTTATAAACATACACAAAGTAGAAAATTAAATATTTAAGGAACTCAGTTCAGTGGTTAAGGGGAAAAGTATGGTAGGAAAAATAGGATGAAGCCACAGGTAGTGTCCCAAGACAAGCCCCCTGAATTACCAAGTAGCCATCACATAATAGGAAATGGTTGGTTAAATAATTCAGGTTTCCTGAGATAAAAAACCAAATCAGTTGCTTGGGAGAATCACAGCTCTTCTGGGCACTGAGACCCAGGAGAAATTTCTCCTATGGGTCCTCATAAAGAGAAGAATAGTGTGATATAATGAACCATGTCCTCAACAATATCTCAATATTGTTGGGGCCAAGGGGCACTGTTTAATTACAGCAGTTATACAAAAGGCCAACCTCTAATTAAAAAGCAACTAATAGCAAAATGCTGAATATTTTAAAAGCACATTTCATCTTCCTAAAGGTCAGGAAAAAATGAATATCGCCAGAGCAAAACCTTTGAGAATTAAGGGCACTGTATTCGATCGCCTAATGAAAACTTACTATCAGAGTATCATTCAACAGGAGATTTACTGAATTAAACCATCTTTAAAAAACCAGTAGTGCACCTGTAGCAGGGCCCCATACTAAATGTTAAGGGACATAGGCGGTAATTATATGGATGATACATATTCACTTCATTTATATTTTATATATATATATGTGTGTGTGCATATGTACGTATATACGTGTATATATATGTCCATATATACATATATACACATATGTATTTTTAAGTACATCCGTTGCACCCCAGTGCACGTTGAAAGATGGGTCATGATTTGACAGTGGCTTACCGGTAGCCACGACGGAGCTAACAAAACACCCATTCTGTAGTCAGCAGTTGGTGCTACCGACCATGGGGAGAACGCCC
This sequence comes from Phocoena phocoena, assembly GCF_963924675.1. Lineage (NCBI taxonomy): Eukaryota > Metazoa > Chordata > Mammalia > Artiodactyla > Phocoenidae > Phocoena > Phocoena phocoena. The sequence goes on from NC_089231.1 coordinate 50,082,422, forward strand.
ACGCAGAGATCCTCGATTTGCCGCACCCCTCCCCCTCCCCAGGCTTTGTGAATGGTGCGGAGCCGTTTAGGGCCCCGGCCCCAGGGATGCGGAGCATCCTACGACGCAGCTCCTTACAAAGAGCTGTCCTCGACAAGATGAGACACGCTGTGACACCGATCCTCAACTACATCAACGGATAAAGTCACGAGTACAGACGCTGAGGGTTGTTTCAAATGACAGCTCACTAATTCTGCTCAAACTTCTCCTTGTGTGTTTGACAAAAACACATTTGTCAAACACTAACAGATTTTACATTCCCCACACCAAACCCGCTAACCTAGGGGTAACGCCTGAGCAGGAAAACGGTGCCTCTGGCTGAAGATGCGAGAATAGGGGCTTCGGGGCCACAGAAAACGTCAACGGCACCCACCACTCACTTCCTAAACACCTACGCTGGGGTCTGTGCTTGTTTTGCCGTTTGGCTGGCTTGGTGGAGGGGGCAGAAAGACCTGGGAGAGCGGGCGTCCAGATTCCACACCGACTAGTTCAGCGGTGGTGGCGGCGGACCCGCCGACCCACACCCCGTACCCGAGTCCCCCACACGCGCATTGGCCGAAGGTTGTTGCCTCACTGGCCGGTGTGGGCACCCGCCGACCTCCCACTCCGGGGGCCGCCACCCTTCCCGACACGTGAACCGTCCACCAACCCCTCCACTGCGAGGGCCTAACTGCCGCTGGGCCGGTGGGCCTTTTCTCCAGACTTGCCCCACCTTCTCCTTTCCGGCTACGCTCTAAATAGCTTCCTCCTTGCCCCCTTGCGGGTGGCTCCTGGAGAAACCCGCGCACCTGGCAGTGTCTTTTATACCTCTGGGGGACGTCACGCCTACGTCACAAAGCCCCGCCTTCTCGCTGAAGGCTCCAGACGGCCTCGGAAGGAGGCGGGGACTCGGCGGCCCCAGCCAATGGGGAACCGAAAAGGACAAAAGCCGGAACTCGGCAGACCACTGTGGTGGGCTTCGCCTTTTCCGGCAGAATACAAAGGGGCGTGGGAAACTGACGTTTCCAAACTGCCGGGAGTCAGTCCAGGCGACAGCCTCTCCGCTTTGAATCTCTCAGTCTAAAATAAGAGCTGGCTTGGAAAGAAATAGATTTACGGCAGTTCTATCTTACTGCCACCGCATAACACCACTCTTGCCACCCCCCCCTATAATCTGTTGCTCTCTAGTCACCTTTTTGAAGAATAATTTCTGCCACCATGTACACCACACTAGTACAACATCATGCAGCGCAGTACTTCCCTTGAGAAACTCGCCTGCCGAAAGAGAATCTGGCATTGATCCTGAGTCTTTCTGTCTCTCCGTAATTCTGGATCTTGCAATACCTCAGGCACGATGTGTCCTCCCAAACCATACCATCAGGGGCAGGTTGCAAAGTCGACGAGGACTGTGTATAACTTCAGCTCCGTTTCACCAAAGTAAAGGAACGCTGACTCCTTTAAAATACTCTGCTTTTTTACCCATTCAGGTTCTTATTTGTGCTGGGCATTAAATACCACCACAGTCACGATGATCAGACTCGTAAGCAGCTTTCATTGTCATCCATTTCCACATGTTTAAAAGGCAACAAGAATCACTGTAAATCAACCGTTAAATAACATCAGGGCATAGATCTGACAAAACATTTTTACGTTACAAAAAATTAAGACTTCCAGAGCACTTTGCAGCAATAGGCAATGTTGAAGCCCCAGCCTACATCTATGCCGCACACGGCATTTTGAGGATATTGATCCGTCCATTAATTATTACCGAGTGCCCATTATGTGGCAGACAAGCCCCCATTTCTCATGAAGGTTACGTTTTAAAAGAAGAAGGGCTTCCCTGGTGGTGCAGTGGTTGGGAGTCCGCCCGCCAATGTAGGGGACACGGGTTCGAGTTCTGGCCCAGGAAGATCCCACGTGCCGCAGAGCAGATAAGACCGTGCGCCACAACTACTGAGCCTGTGCTCTAGAGCCCACGAGCCACAACTACTGAGCCCACGTGCCTAGAGCCCGTGCTCTGCATCGAGAAGCCACCGCAATGAGAAGCCCGCTCACTGCAACGAAGAGTAGCCCCCACTCACCGCAAGTAGAGAAAGCCCGCATGCAGCACCGAAAACCCAACTTAGCCAAAAATAAATTAAAAAAAAAAAAAGTAAAGAAGAAATGCTCTCTTTTAGACTTTTAAGTGTGATGTTAGAACTGCAGATGGTATGCTTTTCGGTCCTCATCACTGCCCCCGCACCACACTTTGGTAGTGTAAACAAAAGTGAAATGAGGGTTTGGTTTATAATATATTTAACTATCAAAGGTGTAATGAAACTGAGCTAAGAACCCCAAATACAAACATTAGACATCCCATGTATGGTGACTTCTGGAATGAGACACACATACCCTTGTGTCACCTAACCAACCTTGGTGCGTCATCTTGAACGCCAATTAGATGTTATGTGCTGTGCCGAATACCTGTTACTCAGAAGGCAAGCCTGTACTCTTTCCACATTTCTGCAATGACTGTTCTGTTCAAGTTGCTCTGAAATGCAAACTGTTAACAGTGAAAACATCTAACAAAAAATTTTCAAACCACTATGTGCTGCTTTGATTTCTAGAACTCCTAGTGATTTGATGTGACTTTACAATCTTCTGGTCCTTGTGTTCAATCTCTTTCAGTCACTAGGGATCTAACTAAATTGCAAATCTACTTCGTTCTCCATTGCTCCCTGACCCTCCCCCCTTCAAATACTTACTCTATAGAAGTCCAAGGATCACGCTGTGACCTCTGTGTAACTACCTCATCTTACCATTTGGTTTCCACTTGACTTTCTAGAGACCTGGCCTGAATACACATGCTACCTGTCACCTCTGTGCCTTTGCTCATCAGATCCAAGGCCTGAGACATCCTTCCAGCCATCATTTTAACTTGACTGCATCCTTCTCCTCCTTTAAAAGTCAGCTCAGGAATCTCCTACTTTAGAAAACCAATGGGTTAGAAGCCTTTTTTTCAGTGGCCCCATAATATGCATAACCTTGCCATATGTTTGACTCTTCTCTCAGATTTACTAGATACTTACCAAAAGATGATAACCTAGGGCAATGTCTCTCTAATGTAGACCACCTGCATTAGAATTAGCCAAGGGCCCGTTAAAAATATCTTCCTAAGCCCTACCTAGAGCCTACTGAATCAGAATCTCAGAGTACAGATAATTTGTAAAACTAAAACTTGAGAGACACTAGCCTATGGGAGGAGAAAGTAAGTGTAATCCAGAGTTCAGCTAAGTTACAAGTGTGTTGCTTCTATTGAATACCCCAGTCAACTAGGAACTAGAGCTCAGCTCCCTTGCTAGTTTTCACACGTTAGCCAATTGTGTGATTTTTGCTCACTTTAACTGAAGGGGCACATTTTTTATGGACCAACTTTCCATTCTCTTGCTCCCCCCTCCCCTGTCCTTTTCTTTCTGTATTTCCTCTTTCTAGCTTCAAGTCCCCTCCCTCTACTATGTATCTTGTTGGGAGGATCTGGGCTTAACAAGATTTTTTTCCACAAAATATACAGGAAGGAAGGGAGGGAGGGACGGAGGGAAAGAGAGAGAAAGAAATACCAAACAGTACATTATGACTGTGTGACCATATACCTTCATAGGTAAATGAGCCATATTTGAATACCTGCCACCACAATCTGCTTAAGGAAGCAACCAACTAGGAAAGTTTACATGGCAAAGGCATATATGTATGCACACACACACGCGCGTATGTGTATATTTTAAAAATCATGTATGCATTGTCCTTTGAGTTGGCAGAAAGATAAAAGTGCAAATTCTCTAAATAATTGACATACGAGACAATAAATATTCTGATTTTCTGTGACATCTGAAAGTAATAACTCTTTACTCAAATACTTAGCTATCGTGCTGAAAAAGTAAAAGTAAAATCTTAAACACATTAATCACAAAGATGCATATTACATGATTAGTACTAGATGATGCCTCAAAGTGCATCAAATTATAAATGTGTTCCGAGTACATAAAATATACGTTAGAGATTTCTCTCATAGGCACAATCTAATACACAAATACATCTGACACTTATAAATTAGAAGATCCATTTGACAGCCTCCAAAACAGGAAAAGGGGAAGAAGTGATGCCAACATAAAAAAGCACACATAGATGCAAATAGTTCTGCTTATATGATTATTTTCTTCATCAGCGAGGGGTAAAGAGCAATTTACACCAAACTAGGTTTCCAGGCAGATCACAGTAATTCACAGGTTGGATAAGTCATAGCACGAAGGCCAGAACCATTATGAATTACTCAACTAAAAAAAATGTACTCAGATTTCAGTGAATCTAACAGTACAGTGTACTCACAGCGTGGTTTTGTTATTTTAGAGTCTTCAGAACCACTGTCTACCCCTTCCCTTCTCCATGCTTTACCACCAGGTTCCCAGAAAAACCACAGGGGCTATCCTGCATCAAACCTAGAAGAGACAGTTTATAAATGCACCTGTCCTATAAACATACTATTAACAAAGACTTACTGGATGGTGTTCTAATGGTGTGTGTTCGGTTAAGTGAACTGAACACAAACTTATTTGAAATCCTGAAATCTCTCTGGAGAAATAAAAGTTTTTAAAGCAGTTAATATAGGAATTTTTTTTAAAAAATTCTAAAGTATGGGGCCTTATGTAATCTCTCAATACTGAAAAACAGTTCAAGCAACATTTGAACTGAAAATTCAATTAAGTATGAACTCTGGAGCAAAAACTTCATGATTCTAAATGTTCCACAATCATAACTGAGAAGTTTGCCACATATACTATAGCCAAAAAGACAACAAAATGGCAAGAGGCATATTTTAAAGATTCATAACATTCTTCCCTTCAGCCTTGATGAAACCAGGTATCTAACATTTTTAGACGTAAATTTTTCCTTTCCGAAGGCATCTACTGATACCTGACTTCTGGGTCTTCCCGTTCATGAAAGTAGGACAGAAATCTTTTCTCTCTGGCTAGCATCTAAAATCCCTGCAGCAGTCAGGCTAGAAAGAAAGTCAATGTTAATAAGCATTTTGGAAGTGAGAAAACATGAAGATAGATTAGCCAAAATCAATGAGGAACAATCATTTCTTTTGAAGAAGTTATTATTCCCTCAAAACCAGATGAAGTAGATTAAGGCTGCCAACATTCTAGCTGCTCCTTCCATGTCTGTTTTGAAGAGAAATATTTTAAAGTACTGACGTCGCGTGAGATCATACTTCAGCTAAAAGGATATGTAAATAAATGACAGCCCAAGATGATATTCTTTATTGCAACGTAAATTTTAAGAAATAGCTAACCTTAAGATTTGAGCCAGGTTAGGCACACAATTATGACAGAAATTCTTAAGTGACTGAGGTATTTAGAGTCTTCAAAACCACAGGTGTGCAGTACTGAACAAAGAGGTAAATTAGGTGACAATAAAAATTAGCAACGAAGGATTAAAAAATAACTTTGAACTCTGTTTCCAATATCAATCACCTGAGCTAAGGGGAAAATGATTAAATCCTGGCGATAGACAGTCCAGTGAATCCTTCATCAGCAAATATTCTGAGGCAAAAGAATCGATGTTCATTCAAGAATAACCTTTTCAAGTAATTTGTTGAAAGATTTCCAAAAATTGGTAATTAGACAATTTATCATAAAGAAAAGGAAACACGAAAAATGTAGGTATTATTTATCCAGTCTATAGACTAGGTCTTCTAATAAATTAGCAAAATAGCTATACTTTCGGTTGTAAAACAATCTTCTGTTTGCTTTCACTTGACTGGCTGTCAAAGGAATAAAAGCGTCTGTCCTTTGAAACATTTTTGTAGACAATCTGGAGATAAGGATGACAACTTCAGCTGAAGAGTATTTGTATTTTAATAAGAAAACATGGAATCCTGGTTATTAACATATATATATATTTTACAATGAAAGAATATTCGGTCTGTGGTCAGAGACTTGCATTCTATTCATTACTCCATAATAACAGGAATAATTAATTGCGATAAGTCAATTAGCCGTTTTTGTGCCTGAGTTTCATTGTCTGGACAATGGAGACATCTGTGCTATGTCATTCTCAGAAACAGTTTGAGGATAAAGTAAAACACTAGAAAGCACTTTTATTTTTTCAAAACACGATATAAGTGCTATGTCGTGATACTGTTAATAATTTTACAGGTACCTCTTCGTGTTACCCAGTCAGATGTGTGCTTCAAGTAGGCATTCCTACAAGATTGCAGGTTGAATATTTAGTTGAATTTTATTTAAAAAATAATAAATCACAAAACTAAAATGTTTGAACAAGGTCACTTAACCCTCTCCCCAGGTGGTTAGTTATTATTACTATTATCATCATCATTATTACTTTTTAGCTATGTGTTTAAAAGAGGAGATCTTTAATACGTCAACCTAACTGAGAAAATGTGTCCCAGGCCCAGGTGGTTTTCAGAAGAAAAACTGATCTTCATAAGAGCTATGTCCTCTACTTTTAAAGTGCAGAACCTGTGTGGGGAGGGACAGAGCGGGAACTTCGGGTCTGTCACTGAGGAACCAATTCCCTCATCGAAGCCAGAGCAGCATGGATGCGGACGTGCAATCTGTTTTCAAAGTCGTAGCCAGAGAAATCCTCCTGAAAGACAAGAGAAAGAGAGTATTAGCTAAGCTGTCTGTAATACTGCAGTATTAATCACACCAAGCTTTGTACTGCCCCAAGTAAGATTCCTTACACTCCTAACAAAGGTTTCGCATTCACTTGATTTTTCTTATTTCCCAAACCTCAAGCTTTGTGTCCGTTTTTAAAATGTCAACTGAGCGTTATTAATGCTGTCTTTGGAAAATTTCCCTCATGTTATTCCTGGGACAGCAGTCTTAAGCTGGGCTCAGTGGAAGTTGCTGTTAGAACTTCTTAACTCAAGAACACAGTTATGAAATCAACAGTTATTTTCCCACTCAAATGAGAAGAGTTTTTATAAAGCAGGATGAGCAATTTCATAGGAGCTTCATGTGTAATTTCACTTAAAAATCGACTGCTCACTGATTCAGTTATCAGCTTCCCCTCCAGAAATACCAACCAAGACAATCATTTCACAAAATTTCTTGAATTCAGACTCCAGAGTACACTACAGAGGATAAGAAGGGTCACTGGAAAGAGAGAGATTGAGCATTTTTAGGCATTTTTACCTTTGCTTGAAGAAGGAGACTTCTGCCTCTTCCTACAGTCTATGAAGGTAAGAAAAACACATTATCTCTTAACATCTATATTTATATACACTCAAGCAGAAAATGTTATAATAGGAAGATATATTAATTCAAAAAATTCAGTGACATAGAGGGGAGTCAAGTGCTCATTCAAGCATACTGACTCAATTTTTCTTTAATATAATGCTGTTTACATGTTTACATTAAGGCATTACTTGATAAATAATTTTTCATAATCTTCATTATTATTTTATAAAGGGCTGTCATACTTTAGAAGAGTATAATAGTTTAAGATCTTACTAAAACACCCAAAATTGATGATAATTTAAGTTTATTTGAAGTCAGTAAGTTTTTTTGACGGCATTACTGATTGAGAATATCAACTTCATTTTTCAAGAGACAGACCAGTCTTCTTGTAGTTTATGTATATATTTTAAGGCTGCATTAAGAGTAAAAATTTCCTTAAAGAATATGGTGTTAGAAGTTTCTACCAAAATTCATAAAAATTGCATTTTCTATTTTGGTAAAATTAGAAATTCAAATGAAAAGAGTTACCAATTAACAGCCTATCTTTGGCAAGATAAGCTACATATTTAAGGATTAGGCTAGAATATTTCTGTTGATTTAGCTCAACTTTTAAAAAGTCCATATATTTGAAGGCTGACTTGAATTTACTGAAAATTCTAATTTTATACAGTCAATAGTATGTAACTGAGCTTCTAAAAGAAGGTACCAAGCAAATCCAGCATTATTAAAATTCACTTTTAAAAAAACTGCCCCACTGTGCTTAAAAATATGCATCTCAATGATGACCCTCAAACTTATAAGGTATTCTAAAAATTTTACACACCATCCTCATTTATTCTCACTACAATCATTATTGAATTGGCAAGGGAGGTATTTTTTATCCTGTTTTACAGATTAGGAAGAAGGTATGTGGTTAAATAACTTAACCATATCATACACTAAATAAAAATAAACGGCGGAGCTAGAATCACAATGCAATTCTGTTCTCTGAATAAACCACATTACATCATACCAGACCACTCTAGAAAAGGCAATGATTTTGCCCCAAATGAATTTTTGTCCCCAAAGTTACATTTATCATTCTAATTCCAGGAAAGAGATTACCTCCTTAAACACAGTGAGATAGGATTAATAGCTTCTTGGATTCATCCTATGTGAAATCAAGGAAAACAAAAAAAAAACCACTATGTTCAATTAACTTACTTTAAATGAAGGATGTTTTGTGCCTGTTCACTTGCACAGTTTTGCTGATGAGCATAATTTAAGAAAAGAGATAAGATCTTACCTCTGGTTTGTCTAACAGAAGACAGCCAAGTTCATAGCAAGCATATGGCTGAACATATAAGTTATTCTGACGACACAACTCATCTTTAACAGCTCGCTGAAAGAACTGAAAGTAATACGAATATTTTTGGAATTAATTCATTTCTCTACTTAGGCTCATTTTCCTACTTTTAAGCCTCATCACATCTTTAGGAGCATGTCTATTCTGTATCAGATTTTCTCCTTTTCTGCATCTTTGTTCCTTCCCATTTATTCTCATCCATATCTTATAAGTCCTTTACACACCTGTCTGGTGAACTTGCACCAGTATATGTTACCCATCAGTCAGCCCAATCTGTGCTATTTATTTTCCTAGTTGACACACCAGCCTCTTTTGACTTTATTGCAGAGAACATCTTTATCTGCATCTCCAAATCTGAACATTCCATTTTAATATTTAAGACAGAAAGTATACAAGCCAAGAACCATCTCTTGACAGGTGTCTTGACTGTATCTTACTGATACTTAAGCATATGACCTAAAATAAGCTATTTAGAGCTGTGTAATAGCTATTATACCCCACACTGAAAATTAATTTAAAATTATAATACAAGTGTATCAACACCCTAGCATTTAAAAGCCGAAGTCTGTTACTACAGTACATGAACTCTCTCAGAGAATAATCAAAATAACACCTGGATGTATGTTAAAAAAAAAAACAACCAAACAAAAAACTCAGAAAAATCCCTCCAACTACATTTGAAGACAATGAATGGTTCTTTTTCATGGAGTACGTTCGCAGAATATCTTAAGCTAACAACTTTCTAGACCTCACCTCAGTAATGCATCAATAATCTGCAGTTATAGAGGGAGGAAAAGTGGACACAGGCTGACATGCCTGATCATATTTGTATTTACCTAGCTAGGAGGCTTCACTCTGCTCCTTCAAAATTGTCTGCCTCCTCATTTCTTCCTCCTCCAATTGAGGCTGTCATCTTTGATAAACAGCTAGTGCCAGAAAAGAAGCCCATAGGTGAAGAAGTATTCTAAGGCTCTGAAGTCACATTAAAAACTAGTATGAACCGTCATCAACTTCTGGCATCTGAGAAGATGACCGTAATCAAATAAAGTGGATGAAACTCACTGCAGTGGGAGATTAGCTTTATGCAATGCTTTCTCCTTTTTCTTATTCCCAAGCGTATATGTAGGTTTTCACAGTTTAGTTTCCTTAGCCATGACACCACATGAACAGTTTACCTGGACAGCATCTTCTGAGTTCCCTAGACATTTGTGTATGGCACCAAGAAACAAATACTTTAATCCAACGACAGATGAATCATCCACTTCATGGCAAGCTTAAAGAGAAGCGAAAACAGCAGGAAGGAAATACATTCACTTAATTCCTTAAGTATCATCAAGAGTTAAGCATTTCATTGTTTAGAAACGTATTCAAGTTCAAACTGAGAACGTTTCCCTTCCTCATCCATCAGTGAGTATCTTTAGTCAAAGAAAGACAAGATATCAAACTTCATGGTGCCAAGAAGGCTCAAAATTGCATCATATTATTACTAGGTCAAAGAAGCCAATGTGAAAAGGCTGCATACTGTACAACTGCAACTACATGACGTTCCGGAAAAGGCAAAACTGTGGTGAGTTGCCAGAGGTCTGGAAGGTAGAGCACAGGGGATTTTCAGGCCAGTGAAACTATTCTGTATCATACTATCTGTAAGAGCGGATACATGTCATGATACATTTGTCAGATGCCATAGAATGTACGAAACAAAGCATACACTCTAATGTAAATTACGGACTTCCGGTGATAACGCCGTGCCAGTGTTGCTTTATCAGTTGTAACAAATGCACCGCAACAGGGGGGATGTTAATGGTTGGAGAGGCTGTGTGGGTACACATGGCGGGGGGGAGGTTTGAGGTGTGTAGGAACTCTCTGTCCTTTCTGTCCAATTTTGCTTGAATCTAAAACTGCTCTAAAAAATAAAGTCTATTGGTATCTTTCAGTTGCATCATATTAATTCAAAAAACCATGCAATGAGCACCTTCACATGTTTGTAGGAGGTACTGCACCAGTCTCTGAGAGGGCATCAGACTTGATCCCTCCACTTCGAGAAGCTTGCCATCTACTGCGGAGGATGGGCACACATGTTGGGAGGATAACATGGAAGTTTTCCAAGGAAATGAAAAGAGTGGAAATTGGAAACAGAGTGGAGCTAATACAGGAGGAAAAATAGTAATTACTTCTATGAACCAATAAAGATACTGAGATTTGAAAAGATTTTATAGAAACATACACATACTATATGTACACACATACACACATGTATATCACACACAAGTGTATGTACATGTATATATGTACATATGTGTGATATATGTGTATGTATGTGTATATGTAGGTATATATATATATATAGAGAGAGAGAGAGAGAGAGAGCACGCGCGAGCGAGAGCGCTCAAGGTTCCAGAAAAAGTTTTGGAAGTTATTGGAAGAGCTGGGTAGACTGACAAAGAGGTAAATGTGAAGAAGAGTCTAAACCTACAGAAGCAGGAGGTGCCTCAAAAACCTAGGCTGAAAATACCTCCACAGAAAAAGTATTCAAAAGATATTAAGGCAGTGGCAGTGTTAAGGAAAGGGGAATGTACTTCATTCATCCCCTCATTCATTCACTAATTCTACTCATTCATTCAATATTTATTGAGCAACTACTATATGACAGCAGTGACCAAAGAGAAAAAAATTCCTGCCCTTAGGAAACTAACATTTCGTGGAGGAGAGAGATAACACAAAAGACAGATAGGTAAAATAAGTGTATAAAGGAAGTGTACACACTAAGGTAAAAAATAAAGACAGGAAAGGGGATAGCGGTATGCATGTGTGTCAGAAAGGTACAGGTTAAGGCCCATTGAAAAAGCCACAGGTGGGTAAAGACCTGAAGAAAATGAGTATGAAGGAGCCATGTGGATATTTGTGGGAAGAGCTTTTGAAGGCAGAGAACAGCAAGTGCAAAGGCACTAAGGGCTGCACGTGCCTGGTGTGTTCAAGATCAGTAAGGAGTGCGGCTGGAGCCTGGTGAGCGGCGGGAAGTGTGGTGAGAGGCAATGGCAGTGGGGGCATGTGTACAGACCGTAGGCCACTCAATGGATCCAGACTTTTACTTTGAATAAGATGAGGCCACAGAAGGTCTCAGAAGTGAACCACCACCACATGACTTAGGTTTTAATAGGAGCACTCTGACTGCTGTGCTGAGAATACATGGTGACATCCTTAAAACGCAGAGGAAGAATGCAGTGGAGACGGGCAGGTTGGTGAGGAAGGGAATGAATGAAATTACAAGACAAGGATATAAGAATCCAGCTAGCTCTGCTGATGCAGGGAGTCACAGACTGACTGTGATAAGCTGAGTGCACAAAGCTGTGTGGGCCTGATGGGAAGAGTGTAATCAATGCAGATGACCTCTATCACCCACGATCAGGTGGTTTTTTTTCTCCTGGAACTTAACTATTTCTCTACAAAGATCTTCACCTGTTTTCTATATGACTGAGTCGATTTGGATCATTACTGCTTAACACTGGAGAATGAGATAATCTAATTAACAGCTCTCTTAACTGGATTTTTAGCAAAAATATTAGAGAATTATCTCATATTCACTCCAGAGCCCACCTCCCTCCCCAGGGCCACATCGTTGTTGTTTATTTTGACAGCGGGAAAGGAGCTCAGAGAATATTTAGTCACATTAAGTGATGATCGTTCGTGTACCTGACAATTACCATTTTATATTTGCATGTCTGTTTTAATTATCTCTAAACACATGATCCTGCACTTGTGCATTAAAAAGAATACCTAAGGGGCTTCCCTGGTGGTGCAGTGGTTAAGAATCCACCTGCCAATGCAGGGGACACGGGCTCGAGCCCTGGTCCGGGAAGATCCCACATGCTGCGGAGCAACTAAGCCCGTGCGCCACAACTACTGAGCCTGTGCTCTAGAGCCTGCAAACCACAACTACTGAAGGCCGCACACCTAGAGCCCGTGAACCGCAACGAAGAGTAGCCCCCGCTGGCCGCAACTAGAGAAAGCCCGCGAGCAGCAATGAAGACCCAATGCAGCCAAAAACTAAAAAATGAATAAATAAAATAAATAAATAAATTCATTTTTTAAAAAAAAGAATACCTAAAATTCCTTACTGGTCTTTTGAGTTAGACATTGGTAGATATTCCAGACTTGCATCAACAACAAGGGATGGGTTTAAAATTATGAATCTTTTTAAACAGAGCAGAACTTGAACATCTGAGAAAATTCTGTTTCCTTTCAAGTAATTCCCTTAGGAGGGTTACACACTTACCCTAATACAGGGCCTTTGCACACAACTTCTTTTGGAGTTGCATTACTTTGCTCTGGAATATCAACACTGACCAATTTTTTGACCTTTGAGAAGGAACCTTTTTTTTTTTTTTTTTAAATAAGCAACAGGCATCTGCAGGGAATTCTGATGATAAAAGTATGTGATTCAAGGGAAAATGCTATATTTGATCAAAAACAAGTGTGACTACAAAGAAATATGACAAATTTTATACAGCCACTAGTTTTGAATAAGTCCAAAATATTAATACTAAATCACTTTTGGAAAAGAGCAGCATATATGTGAATAAGAGTACATTTCCAAAGGTAACTGCTTTCTATAAAACCATCTCTTTGGATGAACAGTCAGTGGCATTTCATACCCACGGGTTCTGCATTCACGGATGCAACCAACTGTGGATCGAAAATATTCTGGGGAAAAAAGAAAATTCCAGAAAGCAACTAATTACATACTATTTACATTGTATTTGCAACTACATATATAGCATTTACATCGTATCAGGTATTACAAGTAATCTAGAGATGATTTAACGTAAACATGGAAAAGTGCATGTAGGTTATATGCAAATACTACACCATTTTATATGAGGGACTTGCACATTCGCAGGTTTTGGTATGTGTAGGGGGTCCTGGAACCAATCCCCCACAGATACACAGGGATAACTGTATGTGTGTGTGTGTTTTTTTTAATTAATTAATTTATTTATTTTTGGCCGTGTTGGGTCTTCGTTGCTGCACGTGGGCTTTCTCCAGTTAGGGCGAGAGGGGACTACTCTTCGTTGTGGTGCATGGGCTTCTCATTGCAGTGGCTTCTCTTATTGCGGAGCATGGGCTCTAGGCACACGAGCTTCAGTAGTTGTGGCTCGCGGGCTCTAGAGCACAGGCTCAGTAGTTGTGGCGCACGGGCTTAGTTGCTCCACGGCATGTGGGATCTTCCTGGACCAGGGATCGAACCCGTGTCCCCTGCATTGGCAGGTGGATTCTTAACCACTGTGCCACCAGGAAGTCCCTGTGTTTTAACACAGCACTCTCACCATGTAATCATTTTTCCAGCTGCATGGTTTAAATATCTTCATGCTCCCAGGAAGATGAAGCTGTGTGTAGAGAGCTGAAAGCTTTGCTAGTCAATGTGCCATCCTCAGACCAGCAGCAGAGACACTTGCTACTATGGGAGCTGGGCAAGTCACCTAACTGTTCCGAGTCTTGCCTTCCTCATTATAAAATGGGCACAACAATGCTGTCCGCCTTTTCTACTTCCCTGTGTTCCAGTGAAGAGCAAAGGAAATAATCTGCCAGACTATAAAATATCATTCAAATGTCTGCCATTATACCTTTAGAAGAAACGTTACAGTATTTCTTTTTTTTTTAATTTATTTATTTTTATTTTATTTATTTTTGGCTGCACTGGGTCTTCGTTGATGCACGCGGGCTTTCTCTAGCTGCTGCGAGCGGGGCTACTCTGTTGCGGTGTGCGGGCTTCTCACTGCGGTGGCTTCTCTTGTTGCGGAGCACAGGCTCTAGGCATGCGAGCTTCAGTAGTTGTGGCACACGGGCTCAGTAGTTGTGGCTCTCGGGCTCTAGAGCACAGGCTCAGTAGTTGTGGTGCATGGGCTTAGCTGCTCCGCGGCATGTGGGATCTTCCTGGACCAGGGCTCGAACCCGTGTCCCCTGCATTGGCAGGCAGATTCTTAACCACTGTGCCAACAGGGAAGCCCACAGTATTTCTTTAATAACCAGTAAAGCTTTATTTTACTAAAAGACTTATTCTCTCCATGAACTTCTCCTACAACTATAATAAAAATGACTTTATGAAGGTTTTATTACCATAACTTATAGTCTTATGATTTTTTAAACATATGAATCAAAAAGGTAGGTTCCCAATTATACTCCTTGGTGTCTACTCAAGAGAAATCAGTATGTAATTCCACACAAAAGGTCAGTACACTTATGTTGCACACTTATGTTTGTAGCAGCTTTACGCACGGTCGCTAAACACCCAGAAAAAAGCCAAGTGTCCCGTAGGAGAAGGAATAAACAAATCGTGGGACAGGTATAGCCATACGATGGAATTCCACTCAACAAGTGAGCGGAACAAACTACTGACACAGATACACGTGGGTGTCACAGACACTAGGCTGCACAAATGAAGCCACGCACTGAAAAGTACACACTGTCTGATTCCACTTGTACGAAGTTAAAACGTAATCTGTGGAGAGAAAAATCAGGACAGGGGTTGCCATGGGTGGGGCCTGACTGAGAAGGGGCGTAAGGGAAATCTCAGGGGTGGAAGAAATGTTCTGTGTCTTGATCATGGGGTGGATGCCACAGTGTATATATTTGTCAAAACTCACTGAACTGCATGTACGCTTAATATCTGTGCATTTTAATGGATGTCCATATGAAAAAAGAGGCTTCATGGCGGGGGGCTGGTGGAAACGTATGCTTCCAGCCACCCGCATGGCTTTAGGATTAACAACCCTGACGATCAGTGTGCATCGCCACACACTGCAGACAAGGCAAGTACATCTGTCCCTTCCAGTGCCTCCTACTTCCATCACCTAAGTGACAGAACTTTTTCAACCATCGCACCATTTGTCCAAGAATGACAGATTTGTACTCTCTGAATCAGAGATTAGTGACACACTGAAGGAACAAGCTGCCGTGCACAGTTTTGTTTTGTTTTACCTTGACTCATCCTCTGTAGGTTGGGGAGGGAGCAGTTGGGGAGGGCTTTCCACAAGTACAACACTTCAATGGACGCCAGCACGCACAGCGCTTTGGTTGGGGTTTGTTTCCGAAATCTCTCTGCCTGCAAGCAGTTGGAATGATTAGGCAACATGAGAAAAAAAGCAAATTCAGATAACAAAAGTATTTCAGAGACATTAAAAAATACATGGTTCATATCTGATGTGAACGGTCCCCTCCCGCAAAGTTAAAAATGAAAATTTCTCTCTAAATTTTGCTCTCCGGTTTTTAATATATTGGTAGATATGCCTTTCTCTTATTCAATTCAATCTACTATCAAGATCCAGGATATATTTTGAAAACTTTAAACTGAAATGAATCTAGTTTCATTCTAAGTCAAAGAAATTTATAAAAGCTGGGTGACAAATAATAACTTGATGGGTTTATATGGAGGATATAATACTAGATG
Organism: Phocoena phocoena; assembly: GCF_963924675.1. NCBI lineage: Eukaryota > Metazoa > Chordata > Mammalia > Artiodactyla > Phocoenidae > Phocoena > Phocoena phocoena. The sequence continues at coordinate 50,098,470 of NC_089231.1, forward strand.
CCTTTTAGTTGCGGTCTTATTGACGTTTTAGTTTTCTAATTAGTCCCAGTCCTCTCAGGGCCATTCCACATTACAATCTAGTTTATACTCACACTAAATCATTCAATGTTCATTCAATAAAAACTTACAACTAAACACATGGAAAATTCAGGATATAAGTTGTCAGGTAACCCATGGTAATTCAGCTAAACTGTATTCTTAAAAGTACAGAAGTAAATTAGGGGCTTTGTCCCTACAGTCCTGGGCCCTTCTGCTGGTATATTTGATGCACACTTCTGTTTTTTATTAGGGCAGAACGTGATGCTTTCACTATATGAGAACTAACAGTCTGTATCTCTTGCCCAGGTTCTGCTGATTTGCATTCTTCTGAGACTACCTAGCTCTTCAGACAGATGTTCTTCCTCTCTGGAGGCTCAGGAGCTCCACAGGATCTGTAATGTCTCTATCCATTCAAAGAAACAACTGCTTTAATGATCTGCAACCACAAACAGTACTTTGCATTCAGAGCAGAAGAATGACATGGGAGTACATTCTCTCCACAGTCGTGAACTGCATTTTGCATGGCATTAGGTTGCCAGCTATGCATACGATTTCTTAAAACCTGTCCAAGGTGGCAATGGTTGCAAATACCCATCGTAAATGACACACCAGATCAACAGGTTCCAACATACCTTTTTCACTGAGAACTGTTCAATCTGATTGTTCTTCCTTTTGAAGAGTTTCTGAACTTCTTTAAAGACAATCTGTGCCCCGTCCACATCACCGGTGGCTCCCTGACAAACTGTGAGAAACCATCGTTGTAATCCTTAAGTATTAGGGGGAAAATGCCACTAACGGATACCTAGGTTGATGATACTTGGAAAACGTTACCAAAGGAAAAAACGGGAGCAAATATTTTTAAAGACTGTTACACATGGGACTACACCACCCTGCTGATCGTCGTTCCACCGATTCAACAACTATTTCCCGGGACTTCCCTGGTGGTGCAGTGGTTAAGAATCCGCCTGCCAATGCAGCAGACACGGGCCCGATCCCTGGTCCGGGAAGATCCCACAGGTCTCGGAGCAACTAACCCCTGTGCCACAACTACTGAGCCTGCTTGCCTAGGGCTCGTGCTCCCCAACAAGAAGCCTGGGCAACGCAACGAAGAGTTGCCCCCGCTCGCCGACTAGAGAAAGTCTGCACGCAGCAACGAAGACCCAACGCAGCCCAAAATAAACAAAACAAAAAAAACTATTTCCCTGGCGCTAGGTTCCCTGAGCTTTGGGGTGGTGGTGGGGTGGGGACAGGTGGGAAAACTACAGTCCTAAGTCATCTTTGGGGGAGATAGTCTAGTCTTGAACATTAACAAAACCCCCAGATATTATCACAGACTACAGTCCATTTAGAGCTCATGTACTCGGAAAGTGGAAGAAAAAGGAATCTAGGCAAGAACACTTAGGAGCCAGGAGGATTGTGAAAGCCTCATGGTAGTAGAAGGATACCTCTGCACCTGGCAAGAAAGTCATGAATTAGTCCTACACGTTTACTGGGCACCTACCACCTACAGCCGCCAGGAAGAATGTGAAGAAGACACACACACGTTTACACCCAGAAGAAACTTAAATTTCAGCTGGAGAGAGAAGACACACAGTCCAGAGCTACAATGTATATAGTGATGAGAGCCTTGGGAGTCCTGGCACCAAAGTACTTTTGGAAAAGCTCAACAAGGGAAGGGATGGTTTCTTTCTGGAGTGATCAGGGCAGCTTTGAGGAACAAAGAGTCAAGCTGAGCCTTGGAGGGGGGTAAGATTTTGATGGTCTGCATGCTATCTTCATCCCACCCAGAGCCCCTGGCAAAGACGTAGTCGTATTTCCTTTGGTTCACCTGCTCGCTACCTTCTCCAAACTTCACACCAGGCTGCAGTCCCATCCCTTCATTGGAACTTTATCAACTACTCTTTGCTGTCCTCTTTTCAACTCCCATGAAGATGAATTCACTTGTTAACTTTTTGTTGCTTTTGTCTTTGCCACATATCGTTTTTCAACCCCCAGTTGGAATGTCCATTGATTTGCTAGTTCTTTCTTCTTTATTCGAGTAGTCCTACAACTGGGTGGTCCCATACTCGCATTTTGGGGCTTGGTCAAGCCAGGCACAGGGCTATGGCATGTCAGAGGATGGGCAGCTAACGGAAGGGTCAAAGAAGCACAAGCAGCAAGGTTTTCAGAAAGCTGAGGTCATCAAGGTGATGGGAAAGGCAGAAGATTTCTACTGGGAATAAGTGGGATTAGGCTGAATATTCAAAAGGAGAGATCACCCCCAGTTATAAGAGCAGCACTGCTCCAGATGTGGTGGCCTGAACCCATCCAAAATGACCTCATCGGTTGGGTTATAACATTTCAAAACCAGGAAGAAGTTCAGTGATCGTTCTGTAAAACAACTCCAATATATTATAGATCAGAGGATGTAGAGGTCCAGGAAAGTAAAAGTCTTGCCTGAGGTCACACAGTAGATCAATTAAAAAGAATAATTTCCGCTGCCCCTAGCCTGAGGTCTCCTCAGATAACTGATAACATTATTATATAGTCACATAGTATTAAAAAAAGAATGAGCAACTGTGGGTACACAAGAGAGTCATAAACATCAACGGTAACAGGATCTGAATCGCCTTTGCAGTTCTACAACACTAATACCTCAGATCCTGAAGAATATACACCACCTCCTCTCAGTACAGTTACAGACAGTTGCTTTAAAAGACGCAGATGTTTGAAAGCATGACTGTCTCTGATTTACCCTAAGTCTGAGACCTACACAGAACTTAGGATGCTTGGCTCATCCATTAAGACTAAGCTTTTCGGTTAACTTCTTCTGGGTAACATACCCAACAGAATTGAAAGCAGGGTCTCAAAAAGAACCGTGTCCACAGCAGCAACACTCACAATGGCCAAAGGGTGGAAACAACCCAAGCATCCACTGACAATGAACGGATAAACAAAACATGGTCTGTACATACAATGGAATATTATTCAGCCTTAAAAATGAATGAAATTCTGACACATACTACAATATGGATGAACCTTGAGGGCACTATGCTAAGTGAAATAAACCAGCTTCAATCAAGTCCACTTACCTAGAATAATCCAATTCACACAGACAGAAAGTAGAGCAGTGGTTGTTAGTGGCTGGGAGGGGGGAGTTATTGTGTAATGAGCATAGAGTTTCAGTTTGGGACAATGAAGTTGGACAGTGGTGATGGCCGTGAAGGAACTTAATGCCACGGAACCACACCCTTAAACATGGTTAAAATAGGGACTTCCCCGGCGGTCCAGTGGTTAGGATTCTGGGCTTTCTCTGCTGGGGGCCTGAGTTCGATCTCTGGTTGGGGAATTAAGATCCTGTAAGCTGCGTGGTGCGGCCAAAAAAAAATTTTTTTGTAATGGTTAAAATACATTTTATGTATATTTTACCATAATAAAAAAAACCTCTCAGCCATAAGATGAATAAGGTCTGAAGATCTAACGTATAACATGGTGACTATATGTGATCATACGGTATCGTAAAATTGAAATTTGCCAAGAGAGTAGAACTTAAATGTTCTTACAAAAAAAGAGATAAATATAAAAAAAGAAAGCACAAGGAACTAAGCCCCGAATGGTAGTGTTTCTGGTGGCTGAATGCCCATTTTCTCCGACACTGCCTGTAACACGTACCTGTCCTTCAGGCCAACTCAAATGACAGCTCCTGCAAGGAGCCTTCTCTGAGAGCTTGACAGAGTGACCTTCCCTCCCCTCCCCACGTACTCTTTAGGTGGAGCTCCTCACACATCATCTGCACGAAGCCCCCATGGAGAGGTGGCGCCTAGAGTCTTTCACGCTTTATCATCTGCTGCAACTGGTATGATCCTGGGATTTCCAATATCTGGAGAATAAATGCTCCTCTATACACCCACACCGTACCATTATTTCTTCATGTTCTATGCTCAACAACGATTAAAAAGAAACAGTTGCCCACAGTGACTACGTGGCCCCATTACACCCTAACGACCGCTGGGGGGTGCTGCAGCCTCTCTGTTTTCGTTCATCCACGTGCTGCGCACACCAAGCCTGTTACTTTCATCTGAGATGCCTGTGAGTTCTGTAAACCAACCCTTCAAGTATCCTAAGCAGCATACTGAAAATAATCCTATTCAAACATCAGCTATAAGAGCCATACGAAAACGGATTAATACCTGCGGGGCTTGCAGGGAGGCCTGTGAGTATAAGGGCCTTCCGTCCTGACTGCTCACGGACTGTAGTTTCAGAACATCCAGGACAGACACATTAGTCACCATCTTCTAATTCTATCTTATTTTAAAGAGACCAGTTAAGGGGATGGAATGACAGGAGACGTTTTGTTAAATCCAAGTATTCAGAGAAATAAGAAGATATTGAAAATAATGTTTGGATTAGCCTTAAATTTTAAGTGAAAGAATCACTTATATGGGTGTGTAAGGAGAGCTCATTGTTAGAGGCCGAAAATGTACAACTACCTGGGTCTCTTCAATCTCCACCGGGACCCTTCTGCATCACAACAGCACTTCATGTATTGTAGCTCAGGGCACAGACAGCTGTTTTGTCCGCCAGGTGGCAGCATGTCTCTATCTCTTCATTTAAGGGTTAAAAAGGCAATACACACTGATATGCCTATCAGACATTACAGTTGTTTCTGCTATAATGACATGCAGTGTTGAATTACCTTGTGTTCTGCAAAATCACACTGTAATTATAATAGGGTTAATAAGTAAAACAAGGTTGGAACAGACTACTCAAAATCCGTACAACTCTGTAACCAGGGCACTAACAATCTAAACAAAGACGTTAACACGATTTAAAAGACATGTTAAATTCTTTAAATTCCTAATAAATCAAAAATAGATTTGAGAAAATAAAGGAGAGCGGTAAGGGTAAGTTGAGGCTGTTTAGGACAAAAACAAAAAGCTCACAATAAGCATTTCCGGGACCCAGCATGTGACCAGCCCAGCCCTGAGGGGACGTGGGGAGGGGCAGGGCGAGCAGCACCGAACCACCCGGCTGTTCAGATGGGCTGGGGAGAGCTGCTCCTCAGCTGCTATTCACTTGTAGCCCAAAACAACACACGCTGTGGGAAACTGTGAAGAACACAACTTCTGCATCCTCTGCCATCACTCTCCCACCGGCCAACGCACGTCAGCTAATCTGAGACAGAGAAGGGCGCGCTGCGGCCGTGCAGACCGTGGTCTACTCACCAGCGGTTAAATAGGCGTAATAGCACTGGGACCACCGGGACTCGTTTTTTAGCCTCTCAAAGGAGTCAAATGCATCCTTGAAATTCAGCTCTATCATGCTGCACCAACCTGTGAAAGAGATATTTCTAGTACGGGACCCTAAGTAATATGCTCTACAGCCCATCTGTACGTTACAAACGTCTTATTCTGCTGACTTTCTCTGTGAGGGCTCCACGTCAACAGCCTGAAAACTTCCTAAGTATCTTTTCCCTCGTAAATATTTTCAATATGATGTTTTGAGTACACAAGGCATCTCTGATTTCACAACCAATGAAGCAGTAATAGAAGGGAGGAAAGTAAAAATTTCTAGGGAAACCGTCCAATTTGCCTCCCCCGGCTGGAGATCAACCCAAGCACAGTGGTTCTTCTCTCCCAAGAGCAGGCACCGGCGCAAAGAAAGAAGCGATGCCAGTAGATTACATACACAGTGACCATCTCGAAAAGTCTCACACGCTCACCTGTGCATTTATGATCACAGTCAATTAGCAACCTTTTCTGAGAATTGGAGAGGAAGCCAGTGAGAAATCAAGTACTTGCCACCCTTCCCTCTGCAGGGGCAGAGAAAGGACCCCACCTCTCCCAGAGCAAAACACTGTTAGGGTGGCATCCTGGGTGGGGTGGGGGGGGCAGCAGCAATAAGGAAACAAGGAATTTTATCCCTCGTTGTTACTAACGGTATCTCCCACCCACGGAGCCATCCCGTTGTGTGTCAGGCAGGCATCTGATGTAGTTCTTGTTAATCCTAGTGCAGTCTTGGAAAGGTGGCTGACGGCGTCCTCACCTGCCCAAGGAGAAAGCCTAAGGCATGAAGAGGCTTCGGGACTTGCTCAAGGTCACACGGCTAATAAGAGGGAAGAACTGAGGGTCGAAGGCCATTGCTCTCTCCTGCCCACGATTTGCCTCCATAAAAAAATTCTGTTATCCGCTGCACCATGAAGAAGTCGTGTCACCTTAGACCTACCATTTGAACTAGAGGGATGAAGGGGAGCCACACTTCCAGAAAATTCAGTGTCAAATTCTATGGGATATGATATGAAGTTGACATATTTTAGAGTAAACATTGGGGCTAATTCTTTCCATCCTAAAATGGACATCGGGATAAGATTTGAATTAAACGCCGCAACAGAGGTGGGAGGCAGCACCACAGCTGAATAAGGAGGCCAAGTCCTGACTTTGCTATTCCCACTTCCCCCCACCCCAACCCTGAGTTAACCTTCTGAAGTCCTTAGTTCTGGGTTTCGATATTTCCAAGATTCCTTCCGTTCTGACATTCTACCCTGCCACAGACCCGGAAACAGTGCACACATGAAAAAAGGCCACCATAATCATTTCACAATATATTCAGGTATCAAATCTTCATGTTGTACACTTTAAATACAATGTTACGTGTCAAAGGTATCTCAATAAAACTACAAGAAAAAAGATAACAGTGTCCTAAACAAGAGAAATAAAAGGACATCGAAGCTAGTCCCTTCAAGTCCTATACTGTTTCATCGGTTGTGAAATCAGAGATGCCTGGTCTTACTCAAAACATCACATTGATAATGTGTTTCACATTCCATTCCACATTATGGCTACTAACCAGAGCTCCAGCAGAGTTTACAGAAAAATACATTTCCCACTGGATCATACCTCATCTCCACTCCCTAAGCTACAACAGGCGTTTAAAACATAATACTGATTATTGGGCAGTTCTCAATCTTTTAGTTTGCACTCTTCTTTAAAAAAAGATTCAGGAAGACAATTATGTCTACAGCAGGCAAGCAAGTGGCAAACAAATGCCTCCAAGTCTGTCTATAAATTCCCCTCCAGGAGAGGAGAAGCAGGAGGAAGCAGCTAACATATGTGGCCAGGCATCCTGTCTGATGCTCATGGGGTCAATTTCATCTTAATTACACAGCTGCTCCCAGGGCAGGCGCCTGAGCTCCAGGGGCTACCACGAGGGTGAGGTCTCCAAGTTAGCTGGCAGAAGAGCTGGAATTGGAATCTAGGTGCCCAATTTTCTCCTAAGCCGTAGTTTTCTTCTTAGGTAAACATTGGTGGGAGGGAAGAGAAAACAGTCCTGAATTCTAATATCCAGTCCAATAAAATATTCACAAATGGTTTTTACTCAATTAATTTAAGTTTACCTATCATCCTAGAATCTAAATGTTATAAGGAGCAAAATATTAGAAAGAAGAAATGAGAATTCATTAAGTACCACTACTTGCGCTATGGTAACAAAGTCCTATTATTACACAAGGCGGCAGGCATCTCACAAAGACACAAACTGAAGAGCATTAACAATGAAAACGTGCACAGGAATGCGTTACCACTGCAGGACAAGAAGCTGGACGTTCAGCTGGACATGAGCTATTGCATTAATACTATTTCAATGACAAGGGGCCGGACAGACATTCGATACTTACCAATTTCATACAGACACACGTGTTGGATTTCTCTCTGGTCTACTGCAAGTTCCAGAGCAGTATGGAAGGAAGTCAAGGCACTGTTGATTTGACACTAAGGAAAAAACAACAACAGTTACTGGCTAAGATCTGTCATTAACATTACGAGCATCCTAGTTCACAAGCATCCTTTCCCTTGGTAGTCAAGCAGATTAAGCAGTAGAGAAGAGGGCGATGTAAAGGTTTCTGGGAAAACGCCCCCTTTCCCCTCACATGGTTGTGAGCTGAACAGAGCGCAGGCCACTCCTCCTTCTGCTCCGTCAGAAGGACCCACCAGTGAGGGCTCGGCTCACACCACCCTCTCCCACAGCGGTCTGTGCACACGTGCACTAGAACTTGGTGTGTGATCAATACAATGATTGGCTGATCTGGCTCCATGGTACAGGTAAGCTCGACAGGAGAGGGACTGCATCTCACCCTCCTGCAGACACCCACCGGGCCCAGAGACACTGGCAGTCAGCACTGCCTAGGGCCAGTCCATTAGCCCAGCCCCAGCCTCTCCCTGTTCCGGGAGCCCCTCACGCTCTACCACACAACTCGGTGATGTTCTCCGAATGCTTCTGGTCATCAGCCCTCTTCTCCCAACACTTCAGAAATTCTCTGAGGGTCCAGATTACACTTTCGACTTCTGCATTCATCTAGCACTGTCCAGAACCCCAGCAGACTCTCAAATGCCCGTCCCACCGTTTCCTGGTTAAATACATTTAGTGTTTCTTCCATGAAAGATCTCGTTCAAAGTCTGCTGATCTGATGCCACAAGCACCTGGCAAGAGCACCTAAAAGGCACCATCAGGATAAAAGGGAGGTAAACTAAACCGTAAATACAGCAACGACAGGCGTTAAGTATCACACATCAGCGATAATATAAATCCTAAATGTCCCAAAGATGCGACACAGCCTGCCCTCGCTGACACATGCCCAGGAGCGCTCCTTTCTCCCTCCCGCAGGTGCCAGCGCCTCTCTTCCCGCCCTCCACTCAGCCCTCCTCTCTGTGCTTCCCTGTGTGCCTCCTGCTGCTCCCAGGCGACTCCCTTTCCAAGGCCCCTGGCTGCCTCTTCTCCCCCAGGGCAGCCAGGTTGGGGGCATGAAGGGTCTTAGAAGAGGGGCTGCTGGTTTCCCTGAGACCAGACCCACCACGTTCCTCAGCTCCTTGAGTGATGCACGGTCACTGCGGGAGGCCCCAGGACTCCACACAGGGCACAGATGAGTCAGCAAGGAGATCGGCAGGACAGTCTGTGACTCAGGAACTCTGGAAGCCAAATGACTCAGTAACCACGGCCATGGCTGGACCAGTAACTGTTCGTGCCCCACAGTAACACTTCACTCTGCTATCAGCAAGGTTCAGACTGTAGCGTTCAATCCTGTATCACCACCCACAAGTGCTCGGAAGATACAGAAGGTAGCCACGGAAGATACACATCACTGTACCACTAATTCCTGTTCTCAACTAGCTCAACACCTAGTTGAAGGGAACCTCACAGGAATGAAACAGGCCTCCAGCTCTTAAGTCAGACATTTACACTGATTGTGAGCACACAGCCAGATACCAAAGGTAAAAGATCAATCTCTAATGAAAAGCAAGTATGTGTGTAGAGAGATCTGGACACTCATTACTCCCAGTTCTAACTTTCCCCTTTCTGGATCAATACTTCTTTCCCTGCATCACACATGCATTCAATTTAGCCTATTTGCACAGAAACCACAGGATTAGGGATTCTGCTTTTGCATGCACCTCCCCAGTTTCCCAAGTTAATGGCATTCAACTATCACCCCCAGGATATTTCCAGATGGGCCATCACTACCAAGCTGACCCCAGCTGGGGTTCAGTGCACGGCAGTGCAACGCCACGCTGCCCTTCAGAGGATAGAAAACTACTCGGTGAACATTTATCAGGCAACTACTGGGTGCCCAGGATGGAACTGGACTCTGAAGCCACCAAGATGAGTCAAAACTAAGCTCTGAATGCAAGAACAGAAAAAAAGAAGCCAAGTAATACTTGAATCAACGTTATTTCTCTTAACCCTTTCAAAAACTCTGAGATAGGTATGCATTAGTTCCATTTTCGGATGAAGAAACTGACGTTCAACAACTGTAAGTGCTCAGTCAAGCTCAGGGAGCTAGTAATTGACTAGTATTCAAATTCTGCTCCAACTGCATGCTTTCTTCAGGGAGAGGGATGCAAATGTGATTAAGCTAAGAATCTGGAGATATGGGAGAGTCCCTAGATTATCCAGGGGGCGTTAAATGCGATCAACAAGTATCCCTATAAGAGGGAAGCAGAGAGAGGGTTGACATAAGCAGAGGAGAAGGCAATGTGAGAGGATGGAGGCAGAGACTGGAGTGATGTGGCCGCAAGCCCAGGAATGCAGGCAGCCACCAGAGGCAAGAGGCAAGGAATGGACTTTCCCTAGAGCCTCCGGAGGGAGCGCTGCCCTGCTGACCACCTTGATTTGGGCCCAGAGAAACTGATTTTGGACTTCTGGACTCCAGAATTGTGAGAGAATAAATCTCTGTCATTTTAAGCCATAAACTTTGTGATAATTTGTTACAACAGCCTTGGGAAACTAGAACAGTATACTTCCTTAAAGATGAAACTGTGAAGAAAGTTCCAGGCTCTTTGTGTCACAAGCACTTGAATAGAACTGGGAAGTACTGAGACCACTTATGGAGCTTAAAGGCATTACCCCAGGAGCAAGCATAACTACAAAACTAATTCTACTTCTAGGCTGATCACTCATTAAGGAAGTACAATGAACAGCCATTAAATTAGTGGAAATATAGTTCCCTTTTCATCAAAACAATTCAGAATAAAAATGATCTATGGGAGTCTTTCTGGTTACAAATTAAAACATCCACAACCCAGCAGAGAAAAGAGGGTTATCCTCAATTTGATACTCGATTCCCAGTTTAATTTTTAAAGAAATACACATACCCTGAAGAAAATATAGAAAATGGATTAGTATGAAACCAAGAATTACTCCTATACAGGCTTTTTGTCTCATGAATTGTGCGCTGATACACTGTGTCACAAAAACTACTTGAAGCCTCAGTCTCCTTGCTGGTAAAAGGAGAAAAAAATGTTGGCAAGCTTTTATCTGCTTCCAGAAGAAGCCATGAAGAATAAAAGCACAAATCTTTGCCAAATTAAATGGAGCATATTTACTGCCAAATTAAAATCAGCAGGACTTACAGCTACAGCACTGTCACTACAGGGATACTGTGTGTTTTTCCAGTTACTTGGAACTTCCTGATAGGTGTATTCTTAGGCATTTTATAACACTTGTGGCAACTGCAAAAGGGATTTGTTTCTCCATTTTATTCTCCAAGTGAATGTTGCTGGTATGTAGGAAACCTGTGGATTTTTTCAAGTTGATTTTGTACATGTCACATTATTATACTCAGGGATTTTTATAATTCTTAATCTCTTTTTCTCTCGGATTTTCCAGGGAGATATTCAAACCATTTGCAAGTAACGATAGTGCTGTCTCTTCATTTACAACAGACAATTGTACTTGGGTAGGACCTCCAGTTAAAATACTGAATATTAAGCAAGCATAGCACGTATCCTTGGTTTATGCTAATACAATCGATGTGTATATGTTATTATACAGTATATAAAAGAATATGAAAAAGAGGATGTTTTAATGTTGCACCATGAAATACAGCTTGCTGCACGTTTTCAGTAGATGCCCATTTTTACCAAATAGAGAGATTTCCTTTCTAATTTGCTAGTCGTTTGTTTGGTTTTTAAAATCTGGGTTGGGTAGTGCATTTCATTAAATGCCATTTGGGTATCTATTCATAGGAGGGAATGGTTTTATCAATGACTTCCTCAATGCAGCGGATAACAGGGATACAGTTCCTGAGGCTGAACCACGAGTGCCTTTTTGGAATAAGCCTTACTAGGTTGGAATACAGCATTTAAGAAATACGTTGCTGGATTTGATTTGCTAATATTTATTTAGAATTTCTATGTTCAGAATGAAGTGGCGTTTGTTTAGGGCTCTCCCCTGCAAGTTCTGGTGTCAGAATAATGCCAGAACTTGGAGACTGGCAGAAAGTATTTTCATATTCTCTGTGCTCTGGGACTACGTAAATAAATAGCTCACTCTAGAGCCATACCTTCCAACTGAATAATTCATTTGTTTCAATTACTGTAATATAAATGTTTTCTTTTAATGGGCACACAGTATAATGAAGAATGTTAAATACTGGTCAGTAGTACCAGATTTCAGCGCCAACTTCATAACCTACACAATTTTGGACCTTAGGAAGTAATTTTTGTTTATACTCTCAGGGATGCTGAAATAAATGAATTCATGTGAATAAAATGCTCTTAGGAAAGGTACATTGTCTTTAAAACATAGGTATTGTCTATAGGTACCTTGGCTCCTGTTAACAGCATTGGGAAATAAATCACAATATTGTTTTCTAACTTTTAGGACCAAGACTTGCCGTAAGTAGCAATTCAGCTTCTCACAAATTATTTCAGAACCCTGGGAGAAATTCCAGATTTGTTTTTAATTAGTAATGTTTATTTTTTAGAGCAGTATTAGGATTATAGCAAAACTGAGCAGCAAACTCAGAGACTATTTTATTATAAAATAGATTTTTTAAGAATGAAAGAGTTGTCAGTTTCTCATAATTGTGTTTCTGCAAGTTTCTTATTATGTTTAAGAAAAAAAAATGCTATTTCTTAGGAATATATAATTTTACGACTGTTAGTTTAATTGTCAAGTACCATAAAGTTTTAAACCAGCTTTGTTCCATTTAATGCATTTTGCCCTCGATTTTTAAATTATCATTGCTGTCAATTTTTAAATTTATGTATGCCTGATATATTTTGTCTACTCTTTTACTTTCTACTTTTGTATCACCATTTAAATTTTTTTAGTTAGCTTGTATATTTATTTAGTTGGATTTGTCTTTTTTATCCTGATCTGAGAGTTATCTTTTATATAGCAATATGGTAAACATAAATGGATTTAGGTAACTAATACTTTTTATATTAATTTAACTTGTTTTTGTTCCCTTGACAGTTACTTTTTTCTTATTATACTATGTTTTGTTTGCTTCATCCTCTTCAGTCCTTTTTTTTGGCCACACGTTATAGGATTTTAGTTCCCCGACCAGGGATCAAACCCAGGCCCAGGGCAGTGAAAGTGCTGTGTCCTAACCACTGGACCACCAGGGAATTCCCTGCAGTCCTTTAGAAAGTGTAAGTTGTCTTTATAATTCTGCTTGTGGTCACATAGAGGTTAAAAAAAAAAAAAAAAACTAGAGAAATTCCATATTTTACCTAGCAGGTATAATTAGGAGCTGTTTGAGTTAAGATTCTACCACAAATATACAAGTGTGTGCTCTTGCCTGGAGAGACAGGGGACAAAGGAAAATGAAACATGTAATACAAAGGGATGGACAGACCATGGGCAACATTTTCAACCCAATTAAAAAAGATTAAGTTATTCTGAAGCTATTTCCACATTAATATATCTTTAAGGTCTTTAGAAAGTAAAGATCTCAAAGTACAAATATGAGGACACAGTAAGTATGAATATTTTTCAGAGTTAGCACCGTAATCTTGGGGTTACTAATGTTACATTCTGTTTTACTCAAAGATTTTCACTAGCAATACCAAGCCAAGAGGATTCTCTCAATTCAGCTACCTAGCAAAAGGTTCCATTTCTAGGGCTGCAAAAAAAAAAAAAAGTGAACATGGAAACAAAGCCAAGTTCTTTCAGGGGCCTGGCCCAGACTCTAGTGCCAAAGGGACACCAAGTTCCAGACTTGCCTGAATCTAAAATGCCAAGACTCCGCTTCCCAAGCACACAGTTTCTTTCTGTACCACCTCCAAGCTGCATTTAACATTGAATGACATCACTAACTCACAAACAAAAAGGTCTCAGCTCAGAGCCAGTCTGCTGGTATTCAAATGAGGCTGGTATCGCCTAATTCTGTGGGTTAAACTCCAGAGCTGACAGCACCGGGCAATGGCAAACTGAAGGATGTTCACCACTGCAAACATCGTTCCTGTGGACCCGGCCGCTGGGGAAAGCGCTGCCTGTGTGGATGGCGCTAACGTGCATTTGCTTTAGAGAATTTTCAGTTCTGTTAGACAAGGAAGCTTGTGAAACACAGGCACATTCCCTCAAGATGTGTTAAGTAACTGGTCAGCAAAGAGGTTGTCAGACGCAGGCAGAATTCCCAAGATGTGTTAATACAGTAAGTACTTAGCAAGTGGAGTGCGTGTGTGTGTGTGTGTGTGTGTTAGAAGAATGAAAGGGCAAAGAGATATACTCAAAAGACCAAATACACAAAACACACTACATAGTCAGAATACTAACTATACATGAGAACTGAATATCCATGAGGTCTTAAATCTGACCCCCCATTGTTGATGCCCATCCTGGCACCATGTGTCCTCTGCCCGAGAAACACCAACAAAACCCATGACGGTCCATCCATTTAATTAGCTGTGGCCAAGTGTACTCATCCCTGTGGGTTTCTGAACAAGTGTGTCACTGTTCCAGGGCAACTCGCACCTATGGGCCCTTCTCTCCTTGTACCCCCTCTCCTGCCAGTGAGGAAGGCTGATGAGCAGAGTGAGGCAGGACACTGCACATCGTGTACCCAGGACCCAGGTGGCATGGCCCTTCCACCCCACTTGCACCCTGTCCTAAGAGTGTTAACCCATGTCTACCTTTTCCCCCTTGCTCCCGGCTGTGTTTTATATTGATTTAGTAAGCTATGTGATTCGAGCCCGTTTTAATTTGGCCTGTGAGTCTTTCTGGTCTGGGACCTCTGGGAGAACCTGCCGGGTAATATATTTGGAGGCTACCAGGGTACCAGTGACATCTATGTGAAAAGAAAGAGGAAAACCCCAAGTGCCTGGGAGGAGACACTCTCATTGGCACTGCTAACTGTTATGGGTTGAACTGTATCCCTCCCCAAAATTCGTATGTTGAAATCCAAACCCCCAGGATCTCAGAATGCAATTGTATTTGGAGATAAGGTCTTTAAAGAGGTAATTGTATTAAAATGAAGGCTTTAGGGCAGGCCCAAATCCAATATGACTGGCGTCCTTATACAAGAAAAGGAGATGAGGACAGACGTGTGTGCATACGGAGGAAAGACCATGCGAAGACAGAGGGAGAAGGTGGCCGCCCACGAGCCAAGGAGAGAGGCCCTGGAAGAAATCAACCCTGCCCACCTTGGGCTTGGACTTCCAACCTCAGGACTGTGAGAAAATCAATTTCTGTTCTTTGTTATGGTAGCCCTAGGAAGCGAACACACCAACTAACTATCAGAGGCATCCTCTCTTCAGGGAGCCATTTGCCCCCTCTCCACCCTCATGTATGTGTTGGGAATGGAAAGGGTCCTGCTTCTCGGAAAAATCTTCTGGTCTCAGAGAGTATGAGTACCCGAGCGAAGCCAGGTAAATCACAGTACCCACCCAGCTCAACACCCACCCTGGAGTTTTTCTTACCAGTGATGAAGGTGAGCAGGTTTAGTCTCTGTCTGTGCAGGCACTCACATATGTGGTGCATCAGTTATTTCCTAAGTTATATTGTATAGTAATGTGTATAAATAGTAGACTACCTGCCCCAAAGGTTTTACCAATTTACATATGTGCCAACAGTTTATAAAAGGCCCATTTCCCTAAACTATGTTTTTAATACTAGCCAATCACTTTTCAGTGTTGTTTTAATTTGCATCTCCTTGATTGTATCCTGAGGTTCATATGATATTGGCCGTTTGTACGTCTTATTTTATAGCTTGTCTGTTTCGGTGCCTTGACTTTTTCTTTTTGTATGTTTATATTTACCCTTTTAATATGTTCTTATTTTGCAAGAGCTCATTCTAAATTAAGGATGCCAACACGTAATCAGCTGTTTCCTAGCTTTATTTTTCTTTTTTTAACTTTATCATTTTTATATAAGTTATTTTGGGGTCAATTCTACAAACCTTTTGACCAATGTATGATCGATCCTATCAATCTTTCCCTTAATGTTTTGGTTTTAGAGTTATGACCGCACAGTCCTTGATGGGGGATGATGGAGCTTTTACTACTACTATAAACACTGACTCTATGAATTCTGCATAATTAAGGAAAACTTTTCAAAATGCCATAAATATATGGGCTGCTCCCATTCTGACAAAAACCCAGGAGCTAGAGAAATAGAACAATCATTACAGCACAACTAAGTGGAAAGAGCGAGAGACCAGAGTGTTCATTCACTACACACACACATACGCACACGGCACACATCCTCTCTAGGAGTCAGGCACTGGTCAAGGCATTTGAGATAAACAGTGATCCAGAGAGACAAAGTCCCTGCCTTGTGGAGCCTCTGTTCTCCTTGTAATGTGGAGAGATAGACAAGGAGCAAATCGGGAAGACACCTAATGCCGTGTGTCCAATGAGGATGAGTCTCTGGGCAGACACGAGGTGGGTGGTAATAAAGGGGACAGGGTGGGCATGGTGGGAGCTGGTGGTGGTCAGCTACCCACAACCACCAGCCATTCATCTGGCCCTTGTTACTGTCTTGTACAATTGCCTTTTCATGCATTTACACTGCTAACTTCATAATTAGATTATAAGTTCATTTTGGGACACAAGCTTTTTCTAGTTCTCTTGGCATCCCCCCAGAAGGCCTTTTCCATAACAGGCTACAAATCTCTGATTACACACAAATAATGCAATAGCGTAGTAATGTTTTCAGCACCTCCACACAAATGGACAGCAACCCCCTTGGAAAATGAGTTATGTAACCAAAAAGAATAATGTACCAGCTGCAGGATTTCCTTGGTCTCTCGACAGTTAGGCACATGATTCTGACAAAAATTTGTGATGGAAAGTGCTTTATACTGAATTTACAACCAAGACAAGATTCTGTCTAAATAGGAAAATCCCTGACCAAGCACCATGTGCTTAGTTAGCACTTAGCTGTATCCATGTTACATTACTTAAAGCTGACAGGGAAGGCACTGTCCTCTTTTTACAGACGAGGACACAGGTTCAGAAAGCTCTGCCAGCCAGGAATTGGAAGAGCCCATGTGAGCTGAGCTACACTGTGGTACCCTTTAAAACGGCAGAGAAGGAATTTACGAAAGATAGCAGTACACTTAAAAGAAATATGTTTATGTTAAAGGCACGATCAAAGAATTTTAAACAGGGAAAACGATAATGCAAAGAATTAACTCAGAAAAACAAAGACTACAGAAATAGAGAAAAACGAGTCTACAAAGAGTCATACTACTCAAAATAAGACAGCAATTCAAGATAAACAGATAAAACTGGAAAACAGATGGAGAGGATTCATGTCCATACAGACCTTTATGAGAGAAACAAATCGAGGCCATAAACAGGAAAGTGACTTTGAAAAGTTTTCCTAGAACTGAATGATGTTCTCTGTGAAGGAAGTCAAATGGGCAAGCTGGTATGTGGGTTTTTCCAAAGAGGAATTAAAGACAAATTGTAAACAGCAGAAATAATGCCAGGTAGTTACAGTTCTGAAGGTTCAAAATCCATGACAAATTTTTTAGAAAAGCTTTGAGAAAATTCTTTCCTTTTAAAAAGTGTACAATTCAGTGGCTTTTAGTATATTCACAGAACCATGCAATTTGTAAGCTGGAAGAAACCTTAAAAATCATGTCGCCTAGTTTTTCTCAAGTGTGCTCTACAGAATGCTTCTAAGTCTCACAGGCTACAGTATGAAAACGAATTTTCCTGGCCAATTAACTTGGGTAAACACAGCATACTTGCAGACTCTATCTCCCTCGTGATGCAAAACGAAAGTCTCCGAGAAGCCCCAGGATATCCTGATTTCAATGCCATGGAACCTCTTTTCCTGGAACATGTATTAACTAGTCCATCAAATCAGTGCTCCCGGTAAGATGTTTCAGAAAAACACTGATTTATACCAACCCCCCTGATTTTCCAAATAAAGAACCAGAGCCAGAGAAGACTGGCTTAACTGAGGAGTCACTGCTCTTCCAAACTGACGTGTGAGTGACCATGCGGAAGTAGAGAGGGTTTTCACTCTTCACGAAACAGCCGACACCGCATCTTCAGGCTTTTAGTTCAGTGCTCATTTTACAATGCTACGCGCCCAAACCTGAAGGTCTGAAGCAGTATGACAACAAACTCCCACAGCTAACAAGTCCTCTATAAGAAGCCACAGAGAAATGAGGACTCGTACACGAAACAAAGAAACGCACAGATTTAGGAAACCAATGTGCCCACACATTGAGGGTCCAAAATCATAAAGAAAGACAGAGAAGTTCAATATGATACCAGGAGAAAATAGAGAATTTCACACATGAGCTCTGGACAGGGGTAGGTAAAAGTAGGGAACACTATTTCCTAAAACTAGCTCTGTGCCACCCGGCAATGGGAGTTTGCTGTACACTTTCTGTCCTCAGAAGAGTGAGGAACGAAGACATGAAAGAAACACTGCCTGCGTGGATATGTGAACCCACGTTCAAAATGGCAGACAAGTAAAATACAGTGATCACCTTTCCAATCAAGCATTAAGGAAAAATCTACCCCTGAATAAGCAAGCAGAAACGGAAAAAAACAAGAACAATAAACACAACCCTGAGAGCAAAGGAAAACAACATGTGTGCTTCATATACACAATTAAATATGAACAAGAAAGTCCTCTATGAGAAGGGAGGTTGGGATTGAGAAACAAAATCAAATCATCTGTTGCTGCTGGGGTCACCCCTACTCCACCCACATCTCTCCACCAAATGCTCCAGCCCCAATGAGCTTGTATCTCCCCATTATCTGGCCTTTTCTTGGATCTGGGCTTGAGTGCAAGCTCATCCCCCATGCTCTCACCTCTCACCTGCAAACTCCTACAGACTCTTCAAGAGCCAACCCAAATACCCCCACTCCTGGGTCATCTTTTCCAGCTGCGAGGGTTGCACCATGGGTGAGCCACACCATGGTTTCCCTTCCCATAGGCCTGTTTTTATGTTTCTCAAAGCCTGGCCACATCTGCATCTGCTTACATGCCTGCCTGCCACATGGTCCTGATCTCCCCCGGGGCATGAGCTCTGTCCCTGTGGCTGCTAACGCATCAGCCCCAGCAGCAGCCCCAGCAGGGCTGTGGTCTTGTCATTACACCGACAAGGACCCACGCTCAGAGCCCCAGGACAGCACGTGCCTCCCAGATTAGCACCTCCCTAAATCTCAACAGGGAAACTACGCCCAAGGTACAAACCAGGGGCCCACCTCAACAAGGAGAGAAGTGAGGCTTAAAGAGATTAAGCGTCTTGTCCAAGGTCACTCAGTCAAAGTAGAGGAGCCAGGACTCAGCCTGGGCAGTTGGCCTCCCGAGCTGAGCCCTTAGTCATGATCTGTATCTTATTATATCACAATATCACAGCCCCCCAAACACTCTCAGTTAACCAATGAAATGCAAGCTGAATTTCAAGGAATACAATCGAATCCCTAAACAAGAATACTAATACTTCACTATTCTAATAAGACAAATACGATAAAGCATTAAGAAAATGAACTATAAAACAAGCTAAATTAAGAAAAACTAGAAAGAAAATGGAAGTCGAAAATGCATTGATAAAAAAATCAAATCTCTCTCTATAAAAGCCCATATGATAATCTAAAGCCCAATCATAAAATTAAGAAAACACAAATTTATAAAAATACCACAAATAATAAAAATACCACATGTCTGGAAATAGTCATCATATGTTTAAAAATAAGTGGAAACAAGAAAAAGTAAAACATAAAACTAAGATGAATATAACTGTAAGTAGATGTCTTAAATTAAGATTCTTGAAGAAATAAGATAAATTATTAAAGAATTTCAAAAGGGTACTTAACAATGACTAACCAAAAAATACATTCAAATGTTTAATTACCTTAAGTGACTTGCTTCTCCAAAATGTAGAAAAAAATTCCATTAATCAACTCATTTTATTAAAAAGATCAGGTTTATTTCTAAAGCCCAAGAATAAGCTCTCCTGAATATTTATATTTATACTAATATTTAAATGTGTTATTTGCTAGTAAGTTACATATATGGTTTTTTGCACGTATATAATATTACATTTAGAATGTATATATATATATATATATATATATATATATATATATATATATATATATGTAACTTATCAGCAAATAAAAGCTAAAAAAGAACTGGGTTGAGAGAGAAGGCCTGAATTCTAGTTCCTCCTTAATCCAAAATAACTAAGTACACATGCACATACTTATTTTATCGGAACCCACGTTTACTATATATATGACAGGACAGATGCAGGTAAAAAAAATTATAAAGTAATGAGAGAAAGAGTGACATGACTAAATGAAGAGATATTCTCAGAAATGAATAAGAAATATTATAAATATCAATTAAGATTTCCCTATAGTATACAGAACCCAACAAACTGAAAGCTGAGTATATGTGAGAAACAAGTGGATAAAAATACTAAATAATATATATTTTAAAAGGCAACAGTGATGTATTTATTATATTTAAAACATAAAATCACAATTGTCAAAACCATGTAATATTTGTTTTAAAACATCTATAAAAGGTATAAAATAAAGATATTTCAAAAACAGATTGCATCTATCTTAAGGATTTAGTTCAATAACAGGAAGAGAAATACCCTTAAATTAATGTTACTATTCTTGAATCCGACAGGTATCAGAATTAAACCATACCCATCTCCACACGCAAAGAGGTATGAGAATATAAGACTTCTTAAAACATCATTTTACAATCTGAACAAAATAGTCTATGTGTCCCAGTTTGAGAAGATAAATTTTATTTCTGAAAAAATGAAATCTACAGTACTTTCTATCACAGGGAAATACTGGGAAATCATAGGGAAACAACTGTTAAATATCCCAACAATGGGAAATATCAAATTAGTAACACAATGGAAATCTAAATAGTTTCCATACCAGTTATTTACAAAAACTATGTTAAAACATGCAAACATCAGATCTGTAAGCAAAAGTGCCTGAAGTCTCATATGTGTATATTAAAGATCACAAAACAACTTGAAGCAAAACAGCTTAGAATTTCATTATTGCTGGGTTATTTTTATGAAGTTGCTTAACATCTTACAATAAAGTATTATGTATGTGTTTTAAAAAGAGAGGCCCCGCCTTGTCACCTGTAGCATGCAGAAGGACATGCCGTGACAACCCGGTTACTCACACGTGATTCAGCACTAATGTCACTGAGTAGCGGAATCGGTTTAGAGTATTACTGCCAAGGACACCTAACAATAGATCATGCATTTAACCCCTACCCTCAGGACCAGGGTTAACGTAGGCAAGGGAAAACTCATCCTCTTAGGCACATTTAGTGAGCTTAGGGATATAAATCAATGTTAACCTTCTACTTGCTTTTCAACCCAACAACTTGTAAAGATAGAGTTAAAAGAAGAGCAAATGTATTTAACCTACTAGCAATTTGGGTTATCATCTCATTTCAGTGAACAGGGTCATTAAACCACACGGTATGGATTTATCACAATGGAAAGTGAAGACAAATATATCCTCCACCTCTCCTACACCATATTAAGCCAATCTCTTATTTTGTGTCCTTCTGAGAATAAATGGTAACCCTATTTTTCCTGGTGCCTGAAGTAATAAAGAGAACCACATAGGTCGGAAGAGAAAACTACAATTAACAAAACTTCAGGGAATTGTTTCTCTTCCTGCATTGCCTTTTTCCTGATCCTATAAATAACAACATTACCTCATGCTGGCAAATCATGCTGTTCAGATACAAGAAGCAGGCTTGCTCGTCAACAGATGCAGAGAAACGCTGCCACCCAACAGCTCTGATTAGTCAATATGCCCCCGAGATGGGTGCATGGGCACAGGCCTCCCTGGGTTTGGCATTTCTGTGCTGGCCCCTACTCTCCATGACCCCCGCAGGCCTCCTGCCTCTTGTCTCTGTCTGATAAACTAATCACCAAGGGGATCAACCTTCACCTTTCTGTCCCTGCCACAATCATGAACTAAGGAGCTAAAAAGCAACACAGACCTCCTGCTCACTGTGGGGAGCACCAATGAAAAATGTAATTTCATCAGTAAAAGTCCAGAGAGAAAGGACTACAGCCTGAAATGATGAGTGGGAGGAAGATCCAGAGCCAGAACACACGCACACTGGGGTCAAAGCGTAAGGGCCTTTCACACAGAACTGTGCAGGTAATAGAAACTAAGGAGATGGCTGGGACTTCCCGGGTGGCGCAGCGGTTAAGAATCCGCCGGCCAATGCAGGGGACAGGGTTCGAGCCCTGGTCCGGGAAGATCCCACATGCTGCGGAGCAACTAAGCCCGTGCACCACAACTACTGAGCCTGCGAGCCACAACTACTGAACGCCCGCACGCCTAGAGCCCGTGCTCCGCAACAAGAGAAGCCACTGCAATGAGAAGCCCGCGCACCAAAACAAAGAGTAGCCCCCGCTCACCGCAACTAAAGCCCATGCCCAGCAATGAAGACCCAACGCAGCCAAAAATAAAAACAAATTTATTTTTTAAAAACTCACCTCAAAAAAAAAAAAAAAGAAAGTAAGGAGATGGAACACCAGGGTGACAAAGTAAAGGCCAACCATCAAAGCCATGCCTGCAGACATTATTCATGGGGAAAAGAAACCACATCCTATCACACATCCTGCTCAGAAGCAAGGACCGGGGGGAGAAGTACAAACCAGAGCAGACTGTGCAGTGAGAAAGTAGCATTTATCAGAGAGAACCAACAAGGCAGCTTTGAATACGAGAAAGATGGTATGAAAAGGCCACACACACACACACACACGGTGAAGTTCACTAGGACTCCCTCAGTGTGGCCTCAAGGCCTTGTGCACTCCCACTTGGTCCTCGTGAAGTAGGGCTTGTCTCCGCTGTAACTGAGGGGCTGTTATAGCACAGGGTCCACCAGGCTGAGCTCACGGAGCACAGGGGCTCAGCCTTCTCACCTCGCCACTCCAGCAATGAGCACAGACCTCATCGATATCCAGGTTCTTTTTACTTCCTGTAAATTTATTTAATTCCTTTCTTTAGAGTCACACTTCTTTAGCCAGCCCATCAGATTTCAATATCTGATTCGGTACCCTCCTTAGTAGGCCATCCTCTTACACCAAATGTCAAGACATTCTTGCACCATCTTCGTCTGCATCGGTAGCGGAAACAGGTTTAGGTGCCACCAAGAAAAGGAGACAGTCCTTGATAACCAGCTTCCTCTCTTAAAGAGACGCCGCCACTCACACTGATCAATGGACTTCCGGCCAACAGACTCATCTGTTCATTTGACAAACACACACTGAGGGCCAGGTCTTGTGCCGGGCCCACTTCTGCTCCTGAGAAGCAAATGTGCGGTTTTTTGATGCCACCATGCAGGATATTCAGAAAGTATGGGTCCAAGCTAGGAAGACAGTCTCAAAATAAGAGTTCCCAAAGTGCATAAAGTAACTTCATTAGAATATGTCCATCAACTGTCATTGTTGATCAATTGTCATTCAAATATTTGAGCGTTTAGAGACAGATAAGTAGACTAATATTAAAAATTAGTTTTATAACTAGTCACACCATACAAAGTATGTATACGAAACTATGTATACACACAAAACCAAGCATGTGTATCTGTATTTTACATACTAAATAGACTGTTAAAGCGGGAGGAGAGGGGAGTTGTGCAAATCTGTGTTGTTTAGAGAAAAAAGAGGAGAGAATTAAAGTTTATTAAAATGTAGACTTGTCCCTAATACCTTTAAATAATCAAGAAAAATACTCATTAATCACTTGTATGTTAACAGACTACCACTACCACCACTACTGTAGGTTTAATGGGATGGAAATAAATATAAAATTCAAAATTATAATTATCAATTCATATTTTAAAATGGAGGTTGCTATATAACCCTTGGGTCAACTTCCTAACATCTGTGTGCATTATGGAAATTCAGGGAAAAGTAAACATGGGTACGGTACAGTAGCTGTAGCCCCTCTAGCTACACATACGCATCTTACCCATCACAAGCCTAGCTCTACTGACAACTCTCAACACCAAGACAAGTTCTTTCTCCTAAAAAAAGAGCAAATTTGGTAGCACTACTTCCCAGGCTTAAGCACTCAGTAAGAAAAACAACAACCATCACACCAGTACCTGGATAGCGTTTATCACGTGCTAAGTATGGTGTGAACCCATTTATTCCTCACAGCAACATGCTAAGTCACATGGGAAAAGTCAACAGAGACAGGACAGGTAAGGAGGGTAAGACAAGAGGGTGGAGAGGGCCAAAGGTGGGGGTACTTCAGACACGCAGTGGGGAGAAGCAAAGGTGATAAAGAAAGAAAACTCTTCCTGCAGTCTGGCCAAGACTCCCGAAGAGCAGAGAAGCTTGGCGTCCTGAGATGCACAAGGATCCCGTGTACCACCGAAGGCACAGAACTTCACTGCTATGTCAAGTCAGGCCACAACACCGGGGAATAATGAAGACACAGCCACAAGGGTTATGCAAGTGGCAGGAAAGGGGTGGACGTGTTAAAGACCACCCTCCCCTACGGATTCCAAACTGTCCCAAACAATGAAGGGCAAAGTATGTAAAAAGCTGTTGATGACACTGAAAGAGAAAGTGGGCACCTGCACATGATTCGAAAATAACAAGGAAAGTGAACACTAACCAGCCCGTGTTGAGCTAGTCACCCTGTATGAGGGCAAGTTTACATGAAAGCAGCTGTGCAAACAACTTCTTCAGTGACTCAGAATCTAAAAAGTTAAGTGTGTCATATGATGCACCTGTCAAAATTAGAGCCCCAGACCATGTTCCCTGGAGCCTGTCCATAAAAAGATCTCAAGGCGCCCTCTCTCTAACCTAAATGCTCACTGAAAAGAAAAAAGGTTTTCTGTAAACAAATTCGTCAACTAAGCCCTGTGTGTTTTCATAAACTGAGTTGGGAGCTTAGAGGCCTTACAAAAAGCCTCTGAAGACCCATGTCACAGCCTCTCTGAGCAATTCTTCATCAGCAAATGAAGGATGCCACCATCTGATACCTTCCTACATGCTCACCTGGGAAGATTAATGAAATGCCACTGTCCAGGCACCGTAATATCTCAAGTTAGCCCTAAAATTCTGTTATCCTCGAAGACTTTGGGAAGAGCCAAACAGAAACAACTGTCACACTTCACCTGACCCTCAGGCCACAGCTCACCCGTCAAGAGCAGTAACAGGTCTTTCAGTCTTTTTTTCTTAAAACCAAGTATCAGTTGGGTAAGCAAGCTGCTCCATGACAAAGGAGTTCTAACAACCACCACCGGCACTCAGATTCCAACGATCTACCATGAAAGAGACTGCACGTCTGCTGAGAGCTATCATGGTCACTGTGTACCTCCCCAAACCATGCTTATAAAAATCCTCTGATGGCGCGTGGCTTCCTCATTTCTAGAATCATCCCAACGACAATGAATGACCCCTCACTGTTAGCATTCACTCCGTCCCTAATAGGGATGACTTGTGGACAAACTAAAATCACGCCAAATTGAGTTTTTGGAGAACACATAAGTTATTAATTTTGCTAAAAGTTAAGCATTTTTAAAAAATATTTGTTTATTTATTTGGCTGCACCGGGTCTTAGTTGTGGCCTGCAGGATCTTTAGTTGCAGCATGCGGACTTCTTAGTTGTGGCATGCATGCGGGATCTAGTTCCTAGACCAGGGATCGAATCTGGGCCCCCTGCATTGGGAGCGCGGAGGCTTAGCCACTGGACCATTAGGGAAGTCCCAGCATTTTTGTTTTAAACTAAAAAAGTAATGAAAATGGGAAGCATAATGAAATATAAATCCTGACTTTTACATTTCTATTTAACGGTTTCAAAACCCAACTTAGAGCATTCATTGATCAAGGGAGTGAGGGGAGAGACATCTAGTACATGCCTGAAGCTCTGGCCTCATTGCTGTGTTGTACACAACTGTAAACGTCAGGCTCTCACCCCCACTAGGCAAACCTCCTTTGAACACTAAACCTAGTATCTTCGAGTTCAGAGTTATTCAGAATGTCAATTGCTTAAAGGAAAGGCATTACACATCTAAGAAAGCATTTACCCTGCACCCAACTTTCATTTCAGAAAAGGTCACTCAAGTGAGAAGGTGGAGCCAATTAAAATGTTCCTTTTACGGGGTTACCTCCTCCTGCACAAACCCAAGGGAGTAGAGAAACCTGAATAGCTTGAACACGCTGCCCTACGTGCAGGACCGTAACCCTGAGCTTGAAAGAAAAACACACTAACAGCAGACTGGATTGCACAGCCGACTGATCTACGTTTTTAAGAGAGCAAGAGAAAAAAAGAGCAATGTCACTGAAGGTACGTGAGCCTGAATGCAAAGAAAAGCAGTCTCAAAGTAATAAGAAAAATGACTTGGACATGGGTTTAAATCAGTCAGATCCTGGAGAGCTTTCTGTGCTGTGTTTCAGTTGTAAATTATTAGTACAATCTTTAAAATACAATTTCCATAAATAAAGGTAAGGCGTCCTCGGATTTAAGAAGGCACTTCACGAAGGAAAGAAATTATTGGGGAAGTAATATACTCTCCACTGCCAACAAAAAATTAGTGAACGCGTCACCTCCTGTGCTCATGAAAGCATTCCTAGGCAAGAATCTTCCAAAGCACTTGTGGGTTTCTTCGACGGGTGTGCTGAGAATGCCTGGTTAACTGAGGGCAGAGGCTATTAAACCTCACACTGCTGCACCACTAGCTACTGGTGAGCCTGTGGGTGGCAGACCTCAGAACAGTCACCTCCTTTCATATGCATGATTAATTTCTTACAAAATTTTCGTTTTTCTTCAGATCCTCATGCCCTCAAGTAAGCAGACAAAAAAAAAAGAAATGCAAAGAGAAGCAGAACCCCCTCAAAGGCCAGGGCGTACTGCTTCTCTGAAATGAGACAGCCTGGCCTCACTTGCTGGGTGACCTCGGAGGTCACGTGAAGCCCGCTAAGATCCCTGTTTATCTTTCCTGTAAGATGCAAGGGGATGATTTTCTATCTCTGTCGCAGGCTTGTTCTGAGGATCAAATGGGATGGTGTGTGTGAAACCTCTGGCACAGGACCTAGACACATGCATGAAAAAGTAATACCGGCTACTACTATTTCAAAGCCTTTGCTGTCCTTGACATTTCGGGCAATAACTTGTGTATAAATCAACTGTCAGCCAGGATGAACATTTGGAAACAGATTATTAGTAATTCCAGAGACGGAAAAACAACGTATCTCATGTTCTTTGACTAAGACACTCCCAAGGGCTCCTGTGCCTTCAGCTCAGGGTGCAGCATCTCGTCTCATCAGCGCCAAGGAACCCCGGCCCTGCTTCGCCCACAGCTGCAGAACAGAAGGTAACTGACTAACACCCCGGGTTCCTGGAAGAGGCTCCCACAGCAATGATGCAACGCAAGGCACAAAAACAAGACGTTACTCGGCCCTATGACATTCGGGCTCCTTGTGATACTACCCCCCCACCCAAGTAAGAATTATAGATTCGATCAACAGAAGGCTTTATTTTTAAAAAGATGGGGAATGCACAGTACCTCTAATCGTTGTATGCGTCCCTTGAAAAACATAAAGAGGGAAGAATTTGGATAAGCAGCTTCTTTTTTGAGAAGAATTTCCTTCGCTTCATCCAGGCCTGCTTTGTTATCACTGCCATCCAGGGCAAAAAACGGGCGGACTACAGTATGATACCAGAGCAGCGCTAATCTAAAGGAAGAGGGAGAGAAACCGTGAGTGACGATGACTTTTCTTACAGTGTTGCCACTCTTTAAAAAAAATTAAGTGTGTGCTCTTCCAATACACACCCCTTCCAAAAAGCTCACTAGGCAGTCTCTGAAGAAGTAAAATCAGCATCGCCCCCCATCTTAGTTTTATCAGTATTTGGAAAGCCACAACTTTAGAGCACAACATATAAATCAGCATACTCCCATCGGGTAAGAGAATAAGGTCACAGAAGCAAGTAGCTCTTCTGAGGCTTCTAGATGGATTGCTGACGGTATCATTTATGTAAATCTCTGAATTCTACACCTTACTCGTCAACGTGTAAATTAGAAACAGTAATTGGTTACCATGAATTTACTATCCCCTTAAAATTACTCTTTGCATTACTTTTTACAAAAGGAAAATGTTTTCGCATTTCGTGTTCACAAAAGTTAGAGTGTAAGCCTCAGACTGAATTTAAGTATAGGAACCACAGGCAAAATTGTACAAAATTGGGTTAAAATAAGTGAAAGGACCGGATGAAGGGCCCTTTCTCTAGCCACTGAGGCTGTTCAATTTGAAAACCAAACAAATAAGTAAGTTACTTAAAATTCTCCCACTTCAAACGTGTCCCTTTCAAAAAAAAAAGCCACATTAAACTAAGTAACAAAATAGATTCCCTGGGATCGGCTTTAACCAACCGACAAAAATGTTTAACCAACACAATATTTTTATGTAAATGTATGCTTCCAGCATGTGCATAAATTTGGTCCTCTTCTGGAGATCAGACTAATTTACATTATTATTAATTGAATTCATTCCTTTCTCAGAAAATATTATTAAAAAATACAAATTATCCTAAGTTACAAATCTGTTAAGTCAAATTAATAAAGGACCATTGTGTAATATAATGAGTTTGTGGAGGCATGAATATTTTTGCAATAAAAAATTAATGACCTTTTTAATAGCTACCAGCTGATCAAGAGTTAACATCCAAATTCCTCAATACTGACATAAGCAGAAATACAGCACACTAAGGTTCTCTGTGATACCAAAATCTTTGGAAAAATTCTGATAAGTGGTGTAATATCAAAGGACATCCAGTATTTGATAAAATTATTCTAACTGCAAATGGTAGTAGATATTTACCAGACTGAAAAAAAATCACATCATTTTTAACTGATGAGGAAATGGGTGAATCCTTGCTCTGGATGGTTATAATGGCTTCTTCACACTTTTTGGTTTAAATAATTATCATTTAAGTTTAGTCTGAACAACAATAACTCAATTTAGTTGAACACCACAAACTCTCCAAGCCACATATAAGAGACCAATGGACCAACCAGAATCATCAAGGAAAATTACCCAACATGAGGATATAAGAATAGAAATTTCAGAATCACAGAAGAGTCATGAAATGTATATCCCCTTAAGTCCAAAAAGCAGGATTATCAATCTCAGTGACTGGTCAGGGTCACAAAAACTTTATAAATCATGATCACTCTGCATGTTTAAAATACAGGACTCAACCAAAAAAAAAAATTAAAAATTTAAAAAGAAAAGAAAGAAAATGGTCAAGATGGACTTTCCACAAAAATAAATAAGTGAATAAAAAAAATAAAATACAGGACTCATGAGACTTAAGAACAGTGCTCTGGTCTCTAAAGTCAACTTATAAACACCACCAAAAACACGGTCCTTGGCATTGCACTAAAAAACAGAAAGGCACGGCAGCATGTCAACCAACCAAGCATTTTACCTGAAGTTTCCTATAAAGGTTTTGATTGTCGTTCACTTACTTTCAACACTATATTATCTACCAAAGCATTGCAATATAGCTACTCACGTAGCTAAAGGGGCCTTCATGTCCTTACTTTCGCTTGCATACATCAGTGAAGAAAGCCCCTGTAGGCGGTCTCCAGGAAAACCCAGCAGGTTGATGATTTTGAGCAGGTTTGGGGGCACCATGGATATGCAAAGGTGAAAAAGGCCATATCCAAAGCTCACAGCACCTTTCAGTCTGTTTAGAGACTCCTCAGACACCCCTTCAGCCACAATGTGATTATCATTTGCAGCGTCAGAAGTCAAGGGCTCTTCCGTTAGCTTCTTCTGATACAGCTCCTGGAGGGCATTGATGTCCAAATAACATTTATTGTAAATCTTCCAGGCTTTCCTAAGGATCCACCCACCTTTTATATATGCTATAAAGAGAAGGGGAGAAAAGCAGGAAAAAATAAGTATTCAAAATAATTTTCCTACATTAATAATAAAGATATTGAAGAATGACCTGAAAAAACAAAATTTTAAAAAAACAATAAAAATTATTACCCATCATGAAACCTTCTGTTCTTCATATGGCTTAAATTCCTTACTTGTTGTCTGTTTCCCTTTACTAGCCTGGATGACCACTTGGCAAGAACCATGTATTATTTTGTTCATTGTATCGAGCCCCTCACGCTGAGGTGAGGGCATAGCATCTAATATCTGCTAAATGAATGAATGCAAGCATCATTTGAATCGGACTTTTTTCCCACGTATTCTGTGAAACCCTCTACCACATCCCTGAACTACCTGAACTATGGTGCTTTCCGGATAAAACTCTTAAATTTGCATACCTTGTGTTTCATCCCTCCTCAAGAGCAACTTCTAAATCTAAATTTGCTGCTAAATTTATACCCAAGCACCAAGCATGGCGACTTGCCAAAAATAAAACAAGCAAAACAAAACGATTAATATTTATCGGGTGAACAAATGTCCAGTTTATTAACAAAAATGTCATTAGCGTTAAATACAAAAATGCAAAGAATCCCCAATGCACCTCTATTCAATGCCTATTAGTGGCTTAACCGCACCTAGCGAGGCTGGGGGGCTTTATTTGGTGTGTATGACAATGGAGCTCCCCCACTGCCCAGCCTAGAGAGCTCCAGGGAAGGAGGGTGGCAAAGCAGAAGCTATTCACACCAGATTTTCACAGGGTGAAAATCTGTTGTTTTTAAAGCCACTTCCCTTTATTTCTGTTAGGCCAATTTTCTTAACATAGCCACCTTGAGAATGTGTGTCACAAAGGCAAAGGGAGAGATAAACCTGGGATTTACCCTGCTCCACGCCCCACTGGCCCCTCTCAGGTCTGAGTCCTCACCCTCTCCTGCGAACATCTTTCCCTTCTGATGAGGAAGGGAAGGGGGGGCGTCGATAGACCTGTGCTTGTCTGAGTGCATCACCACCACATATCTGGGGAAAAGGTCCTCCACAGGGAGTTTTCTGTAAAATAGTTCTCTAGTAACTATAGAGGAGAGCTTGTCCACTTGGCACCGTTACCAATAACGGTACTGATACTCTGACCTCAAAGCACAACAGAAGACAACAGGAACTGTGTACCAGGCTTCCAGGCCCTTTAGAACAGCAGGGAAAGAAGTGTTTTAATTTATTTTTCAATGACATAAAATATATAACATAAAATCTGATTTATAAAAGTCCAATCCCTGAATTGAAAGTGATCTAAGATTATATGGCACGTGCAGAAAAGAATTAACATAGCAGGCCTATTGCTCTCCTTTGAAAGGCCTGTTTACAATGTTGGCCCTTGGCTGGTATCTGGGAACTTGGATTTGGGAGGGGTCCCATCATTCCCAGAACCGGTAAGAGGAGCTCACTGTGCCTACAGTTCGTATGAACAATGTTTTATGTGGACACCTGCTTTCCTTCTGGAAGTTTGGGTATGCACCAGGCAGCGGGGTGCCTACATGGTCAGTCCCCAGTAAAAACTACAGATGCTGAGTCACTAACCAGCTTCCCCAGTTGGTTACATTTCACAGGTGTCGTTATAACTCACCGCCAGAAGGATCATGCGCATCCTATGTGGCTCTTCTGGGAGAGGACCCTGGGAAGCATGGGCCTGACTTTTCCTGGTCTTCGTCCCTGTGCCTCTTCCCTTTTCTAATTTTGCTTTGTATCCTTTCACTGCCACAAATCATAGCCATGAGTATGACTATCTTCTGAGTCCTCCTAATCACAGGTCTTGGGGACCCCTGATCCATTAACTCAAGCTACTATCTTAATTAAAGTATCAATTTTCTGGCAAACGATGACCGTATCTCCTATGGGATCACAATTCAAAACACAACCATCCCACAAGTTCTGGGTGATGAATGTCCTGTAGTCTAAGTGCACTGCAAAGATTGCTACATGACAGGATGAAGAAGTAAAATAAACCAGTCTACAAAAGCTTTGCTGGTGGGGGGTGGGCGGTACTATGTGTATAATTTATTGTTATAAAAGTAATACATATCTGAAACAATTTATTTTTATTCAGTTCAATTTAACAAAAATATTTACTGTGCTAATATTACTTTTAGGCACTGTTCTAGGAGAATCAAAGAGAAATAAGACATAGATCCTGCCTTTAAGAGGCTCAGTGACTTTTTCCCTCCTAAATGGAAGTATTGTGGGAAAAAGAGAGGTTTGAGAAAACCTAACCTTGACACTTCTTTGTATGCTAGCAAAGTGTTTAGGTGAATCCAACACACCCACAGACAAGAAAGGTGACTCTCACTTATGATCCAAAAAGCCAAAGATTGAATAGAAAAACAGAAAAAGACCAAGAAAAAGGAAACTAAAATATATAGTCCTGAGAACACAAAAGCAATTGAATCTAACTGAAAAGAAATAATAATTGGCTACAGATAAAAAATGAAATAAAAAGAGGAAAAGTAAAATTGCAAAACCCTAAAAATGTCAATGAGCTACTAAGTTCCTATCACGTGCCTAGGACTGTGCTTGGCGCCTGAGGGACACAAATGAACTATAAGACATACATCTCAGCCCTCCAAATGCCCAATAAAATTAGAAAATAAAAGTGAAAAAAATGTGTGTAACATAAGACTATATATGCATATGTTTATTTATATGGTCCACTGGGTCATACATAGAAAAACGAAAACAATGTTGAGATTATGAGTGAATTGCCCTTTTATTTCCTTTTTGACAGTCAATTGTTTTCTATGTAATAAGCACATACATAAATTTAAAAGTGCAAAAGAAGTATTGCAGGATTTCAGTAGAAAACTTTACTCCCTCCTGTCCCTAAGCCTAACTGGAAAATTAGAGGGAAAAACTTAACTCCACTTTATCCTGTATTTTCCAGGCTACTGTCACTTTACTGAGGACGCACTTAGGGAAATGCAGCATTCCAGGGGAGAGCAACAGGAATGTAAGTATGAAGGGACAGATGGAAAGCTGTTCAGAGGCAGAGTGAATCAGGGGACAAGCTGGGCCAAGGATGGGTGCAGGGATGATGCACCCAGTGGTATCCAGCTAAGGGAAGGACGCCTGCTCAGGAGAAGCAGGGGCTCCCTAAAATTGGAGTTAAAGGGACTAGTGTTAGGGAAACAAGCTGTAGTAATCCAGATCTCAGGTGAAGAGTTACAGAAAAGAATGGCAGCAATGGAAGCAAACATAAAAATCCATTAATGCCGACGGTTTCGAACTCAATTAACAAAAGGAAAAGAAAACCAACATGGTAAAAACCCATTTTTACAGAATAAAAATGAAATTAATTCAACATCTTTAATTTCTTGCCTAAGATAAGAGCTTAGATGTTAACATTTATTTTAAAAGCACATGTTCAAGTCTACAGTAACAAGCTTTAAAGCCCTGAACTTGAGCCAGGTAAATAGAACTCAAAGTTTTGACTAATCGAAGATTAGAAACTGAGATGTGTACAAAGTTAGGACCTAGAGAGAAACAGATTTTGTTTTTACCACTTTTTAAGTTCAACTCTGCACTGAAACAGGTCCCAGGACTCGCCCGACTCCATGTCCAAATGCGGTGACCGAAACATCTGAGCTCAGCCAGACTGCGATGGGAGGAGCAGAGGCTGCGTGAGGACCGGGTGGAGAAGCTGCGCTCTGGGCCCACAGCACCGCGGCCCCAGTGGGAGGGACACTTGGTCAGCTGATGCCCAGCAACGCGGCCAGGAGCAGCCTCTGCCCAACAAGCAGAGAAAACAGTTGAACGCTGGGTCCCCCAATCTGCACAGGCTCTCATAGGCTCCTCTGAAACGTCAGACATAAAACATTCAACCACCGTGACTGTGTCCCCAGAGGACTGCACAGAGAGCAGAAAACCACAGACCGTCCGCCCTCCCCTCTCAGGGGCAGCCTCAACCAGCCAGAGATGCAGGAGAGATGGGAAACCCTGTCCCCATAACGGGGGTGGGAGTCCTCCCCTAGAAAGGGCAAGAGTTGTCTGGAAAATGAAAATATCAAGTTCCACTAAATGGATCCTGGAATAAATTTTGTAAAATTTTTTTTTTTTTTTTTTTTTTTTTAGCAGGGATTGTGTCTGGTGAGAGGCCCTACCATAGCATTCTGTCTGTTTGCCTGTCCTGGATGAGGCTGGTTAGTCCTATAATGGAAGGGAAGTTCAGCCTTGGCTTCCTTGTGACCCACATAACAGACTTCAGAAGAAAAAAAAAAGATGATTTGGTTTTCACTAGTCAGCCCATCTCCTCATTATTACTTTTATCCCCAGTCAACAGACTTCTGATAGACTCACTTCTCCAGTCCCAACTATTCTTGGGGCTTCCTAGGGCTCAGTATCATGCATCTCATTCCTGAACATCACCCTTCCTCCATCCCTCTCTTTAATTCACATTTATGTACACACCATGTGTTAGGCAAAGGCAGCATATCAGGTGCCAGGGACACAGAGAAGACAACGGACTTCCATTCTCTATAACCCTGCTCAGGTTCAGGATTAGGGATCCTTGACCTTCCCAACAGAGTTGAGGAATTGCTCATTCCTTGTGCAACCTCTCCAACTAACTTACATGTCTAGTGGTGAAAGTATCACTCTGAATGAGAACTTATTTAGTCCCTTTTCTCCCCCACTAAACTCTCAGTAGCCTCAGGGCAAGAGCTACATCTCATTCATCTCTAGACCATTAGCATCTATCACCTTCCAGAATCTGACACATAGTAAATGCTCAATAAATGTGGAGAAAAATAAAAAGATAGCAGGTAGACACAGTCCCTGCCCTCAAGAAGTTTCCCATCTGTTACTGTGGGCAGACATGTAAGTACAGATGTGTACAGTTGTGTGACAACTGCTCTAACTGGCTATGCACAGGGTCCAAGCAGAGTAACAGAGGCCGTACGATGAAGTCAGTGAGGAAGGAGAACATGAAGGGAGTAGACCCAGGCTGCACCTGGGGAGGCACAAGAGAAAGACAAAAGGGGTTCCAAACCGAGAGGACAGCGCACACCAAGGCCCGAGGCGGCAGGGCCTCAGAGACCTGCAGTCAGCCCTGCCGAGCTAGAGGCGGTGGCGGCGAGGTAGGGGGCAGGTTCTTCCATGCCACCCAAGGAAGGAATCTGCACTATTCCTTGTAGGCGATGTTGCAGAACAGCTAAGTGTCTGAAGCACAGGTGTAGCAAGGTTTAGAAAGAGCGCTCCAGGGGCATCGTAGAGAATGTGGCCTCTAGTTTCTGGGCCATTGGGAGGCTGGTGGTGCATGTGATCAAATGAAGGTGAAGGGAAAACTGTGAGTGCTAGGAATTCAGATATGAAATAAGAAGCCCACAGCTCAGGTCCTGGTTCTGTCATCCCTGTGTAAACCTGTTCAACCTCAAACAAATCATCCAGCGTCAATGGCCTCACCTGTGAAACAAGGAAAACCCAATCTCATTTGAGGAAAACGTACTGAGCGTATGTTATTGTCAAGAATAGTAAGACATGGGGCTGATCTTCAAGCCCAAAGGAAATACAGGAAACACAAACAAGGTGCCAAAAGCCATCAAGTCGGTTTAAAAATAAATACTTTTTGTTACTAAAGTAATTCACATGTGCTCACTGCAAAAAACAACAACAACAACGGCCTTTGGATAATAGAGTAAATTAAAAAGTAGTACAGGAGGGACTTCTCTGGTGGTCCAGTGGTAAAGAACCTGCCTTCCAATGCAGGGGACATGGGTTCGATCCCTGGTCCGGGAACTAAGATCCCACATGCCGTGGGGCAACTAAGACCTCATGCCCCAACTACTGAGCTCACGCACCTCAACAAGAGCCCGTGCACCACAACTACTGAGCCCACCCACCCTGGAGCCTGCACACCACAACTAGAGAAGAGAAGAGGAACAAAAAACCCGCACACCACAACTAGAGAGAAGCCCACGCATCACAACGAAGAGCCCAAGCGTCACAGTGAAAGATCCCGCATGCCTCAACCAAAAAGATCCCGCGTGCCGCAACTAAGACCCAACGCAGCCAAAAATAAATAAAATAAATAAGTAATAAATAAATCTTTTAAAAAAATAGTATAGGAAAATAGAGAGAGAGGATGGGGTAATTCCCTATAAAGAAATTCAAATGAGACAAAATACAGGAGCTTTTTCGAAAGTCAGAGGACTAACAAATTCACACAGACTCACTCTTACCTGGAGCTCAGGTGAGTGTGTACCCACACCCACTTCTGGGCCACCTAATCAAGGGGTGGGGGAGGACCACCTACAACAAACATCTCCAAGGAGGGGTTGTTCCAAAACAATTATCCAACAAAGTTAAGAAACGGATCCCAACAAAGAGTAAATTTTTCATAGTTTTATAACCTAGAGGGTTTCTGAAAGGCAAATGAAGCACATTTTTAGTTATGTCTGTTTGTTTGAGACAAATACTGAGCTGTTCATAAAGCAAATGACCATTACATGTGTTTATTAGAACCTGAGGCTTTCATGTCTGTCAATTTCCTTTCACTATCAATATTACATTCAATAAATTATATGGCATCAGGAAGAACCAAGAGTGCTGTTAAAAATCTATGATATGTAAAGCAACTATACTCCAATAAAAATTACTTAAGTAGGGCTGCCCTGGTGGCTCAGTAGTTGAGAGTCCGCCTGCCGATGCAGGGGACACGGGTTCGTGCCCCGGTCCCGGAGGATCCCGCATGCCGCGGAGCGGCTGGGCCCGTGAACCATGGCCGCTGAGCCTGCGCGTCCAGAGCCTGTGCTCCACAACGGGAGAGGCCACACAGTGAGAGGCCCGCGTACCGCAAAAAAAAAAAAATTACTAAAGTAAACAAAACACAAAAAAATCTATGATAAACAGGATTAAATAGCTGATTAATATCAACTTTTTAGGAGAACAGGAAAAGGTCACGAAGGTAATTTGTGAAGGGAATAGAGTTTATGGGTAAAATATAAAATTAAGTTCCGCTTCACTAAAACAACAACAAAAAGCAAAGCAAAGAACATGGGACTGTCCAAGAGAAATCGGTTAAATAATTATGGCACATTCACATGATAAATTAATGCTTTTAAAATTATATTTTGAAACTGTGAGCTATAGGAAAAATATGTGAATTATAACCTAAAAGGGAAAAGTAGGATACAAAACACCACAGATCCAATTTTTTAAAGAAAGAGAAAGAGAAAAACAGAACATTTGCAATCAAGAGTGATTTTCTCCAGGTAGTGAGATTAGAAATGACCTGCTTTTTCGTTATTTTATATTTTCCAAATTTTCTAAAGCAATATTTAGTAATTTTACAATCAGAGTAATTTTACAAATAAACAGTACTAACTAATGATTCTGAATTTCATGAGGGCAGGGACCATGGCCTGGATTTGCTCATGGAACACAGTGCTTAGCATTGTATGTGCTCTATCATTACTTATTGAATGGACCCATGAATGAACATGTGAAGGACAGATTAATAGAAAGTGTCCCCGATATCCTTTACCCTGATTCCCCAAACATTTTACTACATTTGATTTATCCTTTTCTCTCCACAGGTATTTTCTTAATGGCTAAAATTAGGTCCTTAGAAAAGTCCTTGAGCCTCAGGAAAAAGTAGTCCAAGATCACAGAAAACACCAGAGCTCCTGTCTTGACCAAAGAGGTCCAGCTCTTCCCGCTACTCTTTTACATATACGTTGAGTGTGGCACTCCAAATGGGGGATTTTACATCACTGTGTTATAGAAAATTCACATGAGCTTTGAGCCCTCAACCATATAAGTAAGATAGTCATTGGGAGAGTCCTGAGATGAGACTTAAAGAGAAAAAAAAAATTGGATCAAAAGGAAAAGACACAGTACAACCATAAAACACATTTTAAAAGAAGATAATTACAAAAAAAAAAAAAAAGAGAGAAGATAATTACTAGGAAGCCCACATTTTGGAGGTCACAATAAAAGTTAATTCTACTTCTGACTTGAGCCAAAGAGAAGAAACAAAGAAACCTCAAGTATGAGATGGAGACAGAGAGAGACAAGAAAGAAAAAAAAAGGGACAGGAAAATTGGCTGCCGGTAATCCAGAAAGAAAAGTGTATGTTACGACTTAGCAGAAACATACCCTTTTTCATCTCAGGTTTGGAAGAAAATGCTTTTCTCAGTGTGAATTTTAGTCAATTTCCTTTTTGAATTTTCACTCTTTCAAGTAAATCCTATCTACCAAAGAGGCAGGTTTCTGCCATCAGCATCAGAGACATAAAACCACATAAAAGGAAGAATTAGTGTCAAAGTGAATCTTACAGCGAGCTCTGAGAGCCTCAATTCCAGTCTATGCTACTCAAGATATTAAAGCTACAAAATCCTGGAAAACATCTGTCTTGGGCAAACTAAGTAAGAAATCAGTTTATATTCCTCATTAAGGGTTGTGAAAACGTAAGTCATTCAAGTACCTTAGCAAGTCTTTAGTACGCACTCAGGCCTTCAATAACAATTTTCTGAGTAACTTAAAT
This sequence comes from Phocoena phocoena, assembly GCF_963924675.1. Lineage (NCBI taxonomy): Eukaryota > Metazoa > Chordata > Mammalia > Artiodactyla > Phocoenidae > Phocoena > Phocoena phocoena. The sequence continues at coordinate 50,136,677 of NC_089231.1, forward strand.
TGGTTATATTTCACTTTAAAGGGTTATTATCACAACTTGATTCCCACAAGGAAAAAAAAAACATCAATCTAAGGCACTGGTAATATCTCTAAGTATGACAGACTATCTGGATACAAGAGGACGAAACAGATTTTGGAACTAAAACTTCTCTACTAAACACACATTAAGCACTTGTGGTTTCAATTTCTCAAGTAATAAATCAGGATCACGTCCCAAAGAGATGCCACATGTTTTCAAAGACTGAAATACGAGGTGTTCTCAATAAATAAATTAATTAATAAAAGGTATTACCAATTGTGTCCACTGGATAGCAAAAGCCATTAAAAACAATGCTTCAGCATACCTGACAATTCTTGCTTTACAAACGAGAGCACAGCCAAGTAAACTTGACAGTCAGCTATGATTATCTGCCTCTGAAGCCGGTCAACCATAGAGGGGGTGGATTTTCGGACATCAACCTGTTTGGCGGGAAGAAAGTACACACCAATAAATCACACTCAAGAACAATATTCCTTCCAAACAACTATTACTTTATTGTGCAACACAATTTCACGCAGGGAGTGTGAAACAGCAGTTGCTGAAATCCAAGACCAAATTTACACTCTGAGCCTGGTAGTTCTATCCTCCCCCATTAAGTCCAGCTTTATTTTGTTAACAATACATTGATGAAGAGGCTTGTAACTCAAAGACAAATACTCTAAATTACAGACACTGAGTTCATGGGAAACATGAAAGCCCACACACAACTTCAGAGTTTTACCTTTTTGAAAACAACATAAGTTCTTACTTATCCAAAATAAAAAATCACTGAAGGTACAAAACGTTGCCCCAGGTAAACAACCCGAAAAGCCACTTTGCAGCCATCTGCCTTCAGGAAGGACCTATAGTATTAGGGTTCATTCCTTTGGTGCACACAACCGAGATGTGAGGGTTGGAAACTGATTACATGTTAGTTAAGGAGAAAACACCCTGGAATTAAAAATTATCTTTGAATGAGTCACAAATTGAACTTGAAATTTAAGTCATAATCTCTAAAGTTGACTACCTCTATAAAATATGAAAAAGTAAAACCCCACTTTTTAATAAGATTTTGGTTTTCATCGTAAAGAATGCTAAACGAAGAAAATTCGCTCTGAAATGTAACAGTGCATTCCTAAACTTGAACAAAATAGGTTAGTTTTCATATGCTTTCACAGTGATATAAGAAATGACAGGATTTTTCCAAATATGACAAAAGTATACATAGTATACATGACAAAATGGCTGGCTTCTCTTTTTTCTAGATTAGCAGAATTCACCATGGTCACTGTTGTTCCTGATCTAGTTCCAGCACCCACTACCCTGTTTGCTTAAGCAAATGTCAATCTATTGATGCTTCTGTTTTCTCTGCTTGTAAGAACATCTACTCTGCAAGGCTGTTGGAAGGGCTAATGAGATACTGTATGTGAAAATGCTTTTTAAATTGCAAGGACCCATTACAAATGTTGATTATTAACGTGTGTGCTGGGCCTGGTACTAGATACTGAGCACAGACATGTAAATTAGCTTACAGTCTAATGAGGGAACGCTGACACCCATGTAATGCAGTAAATGCTCTGAAGGATGAAGCACAAGGAACTATGGGAACCTGTAGGAGACACACTAATAGGCTTGGGGGCTCAGACAAGAGTCTCTGGAGAAAATGACATCTAGGAAGAACTAAAGAATGGATATGAACCAGGTCAAGAGGCAGACGAATGTTCCAGGCAGAGGAGAAGTCAGTGACAAGTCAGCTACATTAAGGAGTTTGGATTTTAGTGCAATGGCAGTGGTAGGGGGCGGGGACACTGAAAATGAAATCAGCGATGTATAATTCACATCTTAGTGACTGTATTTTGGAGAAGAATTACAGAACAGTGAGCCTGGAGGCAGAAACGCCAGTGAGGGTTTGTCTTAGGCAAGTGGAGATAGTGGCTGGCCCAGTGCATTGGCAGGGAAAGTAGATGAATTCAGGACGTATTTAACAAAGAATCAACGGGACTTGGTCACTGACTGATGTACAGTTTGGAGAAACGAGAAATCAAGGAGAACTGTGGCTCTTCTGGAGTGTCAGGAGACAGTACTCTGGGCCCATCAGTGGCTTCCTCATGGCTGACACCATAAGCAAGAGCAGAGGTGAAGCCACCTGGAGTGACATAAAGGAGCAAAAATGACAGGTGGCTTTTCCTGACTGTAACCGACAGACTGGTTTGTCAACTAAACAAGTGACACATGTGACTCCCCTGGGTGCTCCAGAAACATCAGAGGTAGGAGGATGCCTCTCAAAGTCTAGAACTTTTGCACTGAAAGGTGAAGAAAAATCAGGAAAAGTGGATTATGATATCATTGTGACTTTATTTATAACCAAAGGCTGGGAAGCCCTGGGCTTTAAAAGGAGGTAACAGCTAAATTCCTGAATTATGCCAATGCAACGTATCTGAAATACATATATGAAAACCTACAAAAGCCCTTGCAGCATGGTGCACTGTGGAAGAAGATAATTTTAAGATACCGAAAGAGTATGCACTGAAAAGCTCTAATGATTAAAGGGGGTTCTATTGCTTTAAGAAACACGCTTTACATAATCAAAAGCTGTAAGAAACATTTAGTGCTTTAGCCATGTTCTAAACACCAAAACCAAGTAAATAAACAATGTTCTAAGCAAGCAGCACATAGTTCATAACTTAAAGACATAGTACTTACATTCTTCTTAATTTTATTCTTGATAGTTTCAATTACTCCAACCTCTTCACTTTCACACAGCTTTTCTGTGGTTTTTAAGTCATCACATGCCAACTGCATTTTTTCTTCCTCAAATGTCATCATGGCATTCTTCCAAGAAAGAAATAAGGAAAGAATGAATCAGTAAGTGTCTGAAAATTTAGGCCAATTTATTACAACACAACTCCAAACTAGGGGGGAAAACCATCTAAATGATTTATTGACAGTAAAAGAATCAGAATGTTACAGCATACCCTATGCATTAAAAAAAAAACAAACTATCATCTCAATATGAAATAAGAACATACCTCTATTACACCAGCATGAAAAAATGTATGGTAACAAATGTCCTTGCAATTACTGTTCTACATTTTTTTTTGTTATTAAACACAGTAACGAAAAAATTATACGATTTCTGACTGGTCCACTTAATTCAGTTTTTAGAACACAGCCTCACTGAAAGCACTTTCTACCCACGCACGGATCCCTGGGTTCATCAAGGACAGCACAAAACGCTAATGAAACATCAGCTAGTAGGTACTACTTTGAAAATTATCAATTATCAATCTTTTCAGGGACAGCAACTCCAACGGGCTCACTTTTAAAGAACTCATTTTTTATTGTCCCCAGTGAAAAATTCCACTGACAGCTTGTTTCCAAGCACCTGATCCTGGTAGATTTTTTCAGGTCACATTTGACTGGTAGAAATGATCCCTTGCTTTGTGACCACCAAGAGGGGTGGGATAGGGAGGGTGGGAGGGAGGCACAAGAGGGAGGGGATATGGGGATATATGTATACGTATAGCTGATTCACTTCGTTATACAGCAGAAACTAACACACCATTATAAAGCAATTATACTCCAATAAAGATGTTTTTAAAAAAAATCATCCCTCCTTTGCTGAAAACCTGCTACTTTCTCCCAGAAGAACTGAGGTTTCTGAGATGAACAGGCTACAAGGGCAGAGACAGGACACCAGGTTCTTGGAAGGACCTAATTAAAGGCATCCAATTTTCTACATTGCCCAATTTATTTTAAAACCTAACTGCAACCTGTTCTCTCAATTCCTAAATATTAATATTCAAAAATGCAAAAGTAACTGATAAACTTTAAATCTGCTAATTTAACCTGTCTTCTGATCCACATTTATTCAATAATTTTAAAGCAAACCTTTATTATCCAAAGTCTGACTTTTTTTTTCTTTTCAACTCTAATGCATTTTTAATTTTTGGAAAGGTCTTTCAATTATATTTTTATTTTAAAAAGGATTTTGGTTGGAAAAAATATAATGCTCTAGAAGATATAGGCATTTAATCTTTAAAATTAGGGAAGGGTATCTCATAAGTGTTGGTTAATAGGCAAAAATTTTATTCCAGTTTTAAACTCTAAAAGGTCTTCTACAATAGTGTATCTCTACAGCAGGTAACCACTAAAAGACATACATTATGTATTTGTTTCCCTCCCACCAAAACCTCTTCCCACATACACTTACCAAAAAACTGACAAAGCTGGCTCCAAAACTCATTAATGGGCTACGATTTCTGTTAAGAAAACAAAATAATTTTTATTGTGAAATTTTATTTTAAAAGCATTTGACATATCAGGATCACTATATATTCCCAATAATTGGACAGAAGTTGTTAAGGTCTTCAAGCCAAATTAAATTACCCTAAGAAAAAGTAAAAGAGGCAAGAAGTTCACAGGTCTGTCCACCAGGATAGAATCTCCCCCCGCACCTGATTCTTCAAAGCAAAGAGAACAAGGAAGTCACATTATAATTGAAATTGCTTTAGTAAACCAGTCCAACGTCTGAAAACACGTGGCTAAAGGAAGATGATTAATATTCTTTTTTTTTTAATTTTTATTTATTTTTTTTGTGCACGCCACATGTGGGATCTTAGTTCCCCGACCAGGGATTGAACCCACAGCCCGGGCAGTGGAAGTGCAGAGTCTTAACCACTGGACCGCCAGGGAAGTCCAATATTCATTTTTTGTTTAATTTTTATAAATTTTAAAAATTGAAGTATAGTTGATTTACAATGTTTCAGGTGTACAGCAAAGTGATTCACTTCTATGTATATTCTTTTTCAGATTGTTTTCCAGTATAGGTTATTACAAGATATTGAATATAGTTCCCTGTGCTATACAAGTCCTTGTTATCTATTTTATATGTAGTAGTATGTATCTGTTAATCCCAAATTCCTGATTTATCCCCCCCCTTCCCCATTTGTAGCCATAAATTTGTTTTATATGTCTCTGAGTCTATTTCTCTTTTGCAAATAAGTTCATTTGTACCGTTTTTTAGATTCCACATACAAGTGACATCATGATATTAATATTCATTTTTTTAATGCAAAACATGTTCAAAACTTTCCACACATAAATTAAGTATTATTTTCAGAGTAGATCAAAGAGTTTTACCACTAAGTCAGACCTGGCAAACTCACTTATCCCATCCAAAGAACTTTAAGAATACCTCCGTGGAGTCAGTCATCACCCTGCTGTAATATACAATCATTATCCAATTTTATATGTAAACCAAAAATATGAAGCCAAGTCAAAGTAATACTAATTCAAAGAATATAAAAATATAAACATTCTGCTTCAAATTCACAACCAGTACAAAAATCCAAGTCTCTGTAGATGGCACTAAAAGGGAAAGCAAGTTGTAACTGCCTTCTTAAAAATAATCGTACTGCTTTTGTTATTATGTAAATAATATATGGTCATTATTTTAAAAAAGCCAAGAACAATGTATTTAGTCAATCCCCTACCGGAAATTTAGTTTAAGTCCAAGGTGACCATGTGTGTATTTGGTGGAGGTGTGTATGGGAAGAAGGGAGTGTACATTTAGATGGATATATGCATACGTACGTACACACATATACCGCACGCTCAGATGAACATCTTTGTACATGTAATTTGCAAGGAGTCCAAATGTATTTTTGGGATAAACTGCTAGAGGTAGCACTGCAGGGTCAAGTGGAATGCACATCCGTTTTTTCCTCTTGGATGGTGGGGGTTATGTTGGGGGCAGGGGCAGGGATCAGGAACTCAAATGATTTGGAATGTTAACCCTCTGCTACAATTTTTTTCCATCTGCTTGGGACCTACTCAAACTCTACAGTGAAGAAGAGCTTGTTTACCCCCACTGCATATTAAACCTCCAAGAATTAGGAAGGTATCGTGACGGGTCAAGAATCCCACACCAGCACTCACACCCGTGAACCAGCTCCAACAGCACCTCCGCAAGCACGCGGCCCAGGCTCCATCCTCCCAACTCTGCACCTGATCAGACGTCAGTTCTCCACTCCAGGGCTCTCCCCGGACATGCCATTACAGGCTTCTACCCGCTACATTATAACCTGGGCTGTGTATGAAGGTCCCCTCTAGAATGCTCTTTTCTGCCTCTTCTCCCTCACCATTATTCCTTACACACAGCAGGCATCCAACAAACATGAGTCAGTGAAGGAATGAAAGAGCTCCGCCTTTCAGGAACGTTTCAATCAAGAGCTGATCAGCCCAGCTTCCCCGTCTTTGCCCGCTCCGCGCTTACACCTTAGCCATTAGCCATCTGAGAAATGAAAAGATGCTGAATCGAGGGCCTAGTGTTGCTACATTTGCTTCTTGTTCTGGACTAAAATTAGGTTTCTGAGAGCCCAGGCTATTAATGATTCATGATGCACTCGCCTAGCCCTTAGTACTTCACATACTATCTTCTCATTTAAGTGACAAATCAGCCCAAGAGAAACATTTTTCCCTCCTTGAGGTACTGTCTCCATAAACCCCAGGGCACCTGGGTGCATTAGCCACTCGATAATGAACTGACAGGGAAGCAGGAATCCTCATGCTGCATGTTACCTGGTGCTGTAAGAGCTTCATCTAACAAGGTTCACTTGTTTCCTTCACCTGATTTTATTTTTTTAACTCAACATGACCCAGATGATCCTACATTAACTCACCTCCTCTAAATCAATTGCAGCCCACACATGTGTTTCCACATAAAACGTATTCAATTTGGAGATTTGGGAATGTTTCCAAAGAGTACAAGGATCATTACTTCAATCAACACTGATGCTGGGGGGATCATTACTTCAACACCGATGCAGGGGGCGGAGAAGGAAGAGGCTCACACTGGGAACCAATGACCAGCACAAGGGTGGAGGCGGGGAGCGAGGTATCAGGTAAAGGTTGAGTATAAAGGTAAGCATTAGAACCAAAAGACAAACCTTTCTAAATACCAGAAGTTACATAAAGGGGATGGGGGGCAAGTGAAATAGACCACATCGTGAAAACCTCACTTATTTAAAAGAAGGGAGGATCTAAATTCATATACATACATGCGATATCGAAAAAAATAATGGTAAGTTAACCCATAAACATGTTTTTTAATGGATACCTACAAAGTGAGGGAGGGACAGGGAAGAAGAAACAAGGATAGAAACGAACCTTCTTTGTATATACCTCTTGTTTTGTAGATCTGACTTTGGAACCATGTAAATACTGTATGTCATAATATCAAATTTTAATAATGCGATCCCTAAACATTCAAATGTAAAGTGAATTACATGTACCTAAATGCCAACCCAATTGGTAAAATAACCACACAGAGTAGAAGTATTCCAAACGACTTTAAAATACAGTAATCTGACAGCACATCCCTATTATGAAATACCCTTAAAAAGACCCCACAAGATTGCAAAACAAATTTTTGTTTTCAGTAATCATATTTTTACCAGTCAAGTTGGTACCATTATTCTACAGCTGTTGGGTATGTAGTTTGTGATAAAACAATGCCTAATTACGTTGGTGGGTTTTGTTTTGTTTTTGTTTTTTTTGCGGTACGCGGGCCTCCCACCGCTGTGGCCCCTCCCGTTGCGGAGCACAGGCTCCGGACGCGCAGGCTCAGCGGCCATGGCTCACGGGCCCAGCCGCTCCGCGGCATGTGGGATCCTCCCGGACCGGGGCACGAACCCGTGTCCCCTGCATCGGCAGGCGGACTCTCAACCACTGCGCAACCAGGGAAGCCCACGTTGGTGTTTTTTGAAACCAAGGATTTTGTGCACAGGAAAAAGGATAAAGTTAATTCAAAGCCTAGAAACAATGACCACCCAGTAGTATTCAGCATGGTCCGGCACCCTCTCTAAATACATTAAGTAAAAGATCCACAAAGAGATGGCTAATTCAAGCTCAGGGGCAAGAAATGTTCAACAGCCTTGAGCACTGTGTTATAACAAAGCAAGGAAGTTTAAAAACTACATTAGGCTCTTGAAGAGGTTCAAGCCAAAGATGTAACAATTTGATCACCAATGAGGTAAAAACAGCAATGGATTGAAATATCAAATAATTTAAAACTGTAAATTCATAATGATACTTTTTAGTTAAAAAACAACTCAACAACTCACTGGTTGCCTATGGAGGATCCTAGAGAACCAATTCATTATTTTGAAAACTGTTAAAAAACGAGAAAGAATAGCATTTACCACACCTTTTCTCAGAGTAACCAATCCGATGTGGGGTGGATCTCTTTAAAAAATGTCCTGGGCTAATAAATGAAAAGCAAATGACAGAATCAGAGTATCTTGTTTTGTAGCTGCTCCTAATCAATTAATGGATACGGACAGTGATCATAAAGACAGGGGACAATATTAAACTGACACCATCAGCAAAATCCAAGCTGTGGGAGATTCTACAGGACAAAGATGCTAGTTTCTTCAATAACAATAAAAAAAATATAAGAGTCAAAAGAGACTGAAAGGGAGCTTGTAAAATATATATAAAACAACTGGGACATAAGAGACATAAAACAACAAATATCCTACATGTAACCACAGACATATACATAAACACATATAGACACATACACTAGCAACAATTAGAAAGCGAAACTTTAAAAATTATCTTTCACAATAGCATGAAAATATTAATAGCTAAGGGTAACTAACAAAAATGTGCAACACTTCTTCACTGAAAACTCAAGACATTACTAAGGAAAATGAAAACTCTAAATCAGCATTTTGCAACAGTGGCATTCTTCATATTTGGGGCCAGATAATTTTGTTGGGTGTGGGGGTGGGCTGCACTGTGCACTGTAGGATGTTGAGTAGCATCTCTGTCCTCTACCTACATGACGACAGGAGCACAAGCCCCTGCCTCCGCCCACCCCACCCCCCAAGGTGTGACAACCAAAATGTCTCTAGACACTGCCAAATGTCCTACCGGGGCAAAATCAACCCTGGTTGTGAACCAGTAACCTAAATAACGAGATATACAATTCTTATGGATTGGAAGACTCATTACTGCTGAGATATTATCTTCTCCCATGCATCTCTCCAATGCAATCTCAAGCAAAATCCCGGGGTGTGTGTGTGTGTGTGTGTGTGTGTGTGTGTGTGTGTGTGTGTGTGTGTGTGTGTGTGTGTGTGTGTGTGTGTGTTGACAGGTTGATTCTAAAATCTACATGGAAAAGCAAAATACTTAGAATGGCCAAATCAAATTTAAAGAAGACCAACAAAGCTGGAGGCCTACATTACCCAATATCAAAACTTAATTAAAATTAAGCATTCCTGGTCACTCATAAGAGACTGAAAAAGGCAAATATACATATCAAACAAAGAGCTCATCTTGAGAATACATAAAGAACACCTATGAATCGGTACAAAATGACTGGCAACCCAGTTAAAAAAAAAAAAAGGGGGCAAAAGTCTTAATAGGCACTTCACAAGAGAGGACATCCAAAACTTAATAAGCATATTAAGAAGTGCTGAAAAGCACTCATTATCAGGGAAATACAAACTAAAACCAAAATGAGGCACCACTATATGCTTATCAGACTGGCCACAGTTACAAGGATTGATAATACCAAGTGGTAACGAGGCTGTGGAGTAACTGAGTCCCAAACACTGCTTAGCACAATCTACTAAAGCTGTGCGCCTGCTCCACTAAAACTCATCCACGTGCCCGATCTACTGAGCACATGCCAAGCGACAATTTAGTAACTTCACTCCTAAGTAAATATGTACGACAGAATTGAATTATTATGCCCCTAAAAGACACGCATGGTTTTTAATCGTCTTATCCTTAGTAGCCTCAAACTGGAAACAATTCCAATGTCCATCAACAGTAGAACAGATCAAATAATTGCAGCATATTCACTCAGTGAAATAGTTCATAGCTATGAAAAAGAACTACTGCTAAATGCAAAAACATGAATTAATCTCACAGACGTAACGCTGAGTGAAGGAGGCCAGACACAAAAGAGTTATACTGAATGATTCCATTTATATGAAGCTCAAAACCACTATTCTGATCACTAATGATGACAGAGTTCAGAACACTGGTACCATTGGGGGGATACTGGGAGCCCAAGGAAGGATGCTGGAATGTTGGAAATATCCTTTATCTGGTTGTAAGTAGTTACACTGTGATATTTACATATGTATACAGTCTTATACAGAAAGTTTTTCCTTATGAAAAAGAAAAAATTAAAAAGAAAAATTAAATCAGATAAATGATCACTGATGGGTATTTGATTATATTAATGAATTAATATTAATTTTTTAGGTACAGAAGTGGTATTATACTACATTTTAAGGACTATTTTTTTTAGAGGTGTATATGATAGCATTTACAAATAAAATGATGACTGAGATTTGTTTCAAAAATAATTTGAGGGCTTCCCTGGTGGCGCAGTGGTTGAGAGTCCACCTGCTGATGCAGGGGACACAGGTTCATGCCCCGGTCCAGGAAGATCCCACATGCCACGGAGTGGCTGGGCCCGTGAGCCATGGCCGCTGAGCCTGCGTGTCCGGAGCCTGTGCTCCTCAACGGGAGAGGCCACAACAGTGAGAGGCCCACGTGCCGCAAAAAAAAAAAAAAATGCTCCCCAAAGATGATGTGTTTTGAAATCCTTTGATGAGAAGGACTCTAATGGTCACTGCCATAGTCTGCTTTTTGAAAATGAAACACCAGTAATGAAATGGCTTAAAATTTTCTCTCTGTATGAAAACTCTCCCAAAGGTAGGAAAATTTGAAAATACAAAGAAGCAATGGATGGTCTTTTTCTAAATTTATGAACATCGCCATGGAAATTTTAAAAAACAAAGCTTCTCCAGCAGATTAAAAATTGGACTGATGAAGATTTTGTTTCTTAAAATACTGTGGGAGGAAATGTACACATCTGATTCTCAAAGGAATATTTTTCCATTAAATAAATGGGCATAATTACAAGAAGACAGTCCCTAACCAAATGTTTCTTCAAATGTAATTTTATCCCCCAAACATAGTGGCATTTTCCATTTTTCTGAAAATGTTCTATATTCATATAATGTTGACTTTTCTCCCCTTCAAATGTGTGGGGAGGCTGGACTTTGTATATTACCAAGGAAATCCAGGGCCATGTGACCCTAATCAGTCCATGGTAGTCACCTCATCTCACTGCAGCCCTGAGATCTCAAAGCTGAGGACTGAAGAAACAGTCACCTAAATCCACACCCCCTACCCTGACTGCTCTTAAAAGGCCTGTGCCTTTCCTGTGACCCATGCTGTTTTAATAATCACGGTCCCAGAGGATCACGGGGGTCAACTTCGTACAATCACCGATCAAGGCATCATTAAATGCTTCTCCAGAAGCCTCACACCATTCCTTCAGAAACAACTTTTGCTAACAGGACAAGTGATATCCTCTGCTCTGCCTAATATTTCCAAAAATGGGCTTTAAGGAGACTAAACTGATTCAGTATTTCACTTTTCTTTCTAAAAGTAAAGTAAAATAATGTCAACAGAAGAAAAAAGCTAAGTCCATGAAGCCATTCATTGCACCATTATCCAGAATAAGGAAAACCTGGGTTTAAAAAACAACTGTCTTCATAGAGGAAAAGCTTCATGACATTGGATTTGGCAATGATTTCTTTGCTATGACACCAAAGCACAGGCAACAAAAGTAAAAATAGGTAAGTTGGACTACCTAAATGTTTAAAATAAAACATTTCTGTGCAAGAGACATAATCAACAAAGTGAAAAGGCAACCTATGGAATGGCAGAAAATATTTGCAAATCACACCTGAAAAAAGAGTTAATGTCCAGATTATATAAAGAACTCCTGCAAGTCAACAAAAAAATCAAACAACCTGATTAAAAAGTGGGTAAAGGACAGGAACAGATATTTCTCCAAAGATGATACACAAGAGCCAGTAAGCACATGAAAAGATGCTTAACAGCACTAATCATTAGGGAAATGCCAATCAAAGCCACGAGATGCCACATCACACCCATTAGAATGGATACTATCAAAATAGCAGAAAATACACAAGTGTTGGCAAGGATATGGAGAAATCAGAATCACTGTGCACTGTTGGTGGGAATGTAAAATGATGTAGCCACTATGGAAATGGCTCCACAAAAAAATCAGAAATAGAATTACCATATGACCCAGTAATTCCACTTATGGGTATATACCCAAAAGAACTGAAACCAGGAACTCAAACAGATTTTTGTACACCCATATTCTAGCAGCATTATTCATAATAACCAAAAGGTGGAAGCAACCCGAGTGTCCATCGATGGATAAACGGATAAACAAAACGTGGTGTATATATACAATGAAATATTATTCGGCCTTAAAAAGGAAGGAAATTCTGACACATGCTGCAACATGAGTGAACCTTGAGGAAGGACATTATGCTAAGCGAAATAAGCCAGTTACAAAAAGAAAAGTATTGTATGATTCCACATGAGGTACCTAGAGCAATCGAATTTAGAGATAGGAAGTAGCGTGGCTGCCAGGGCCTGCAGGGGAGGAGAGAATGAGCTGTTGTTGTTTAAGGGATATAAAGTTTCAGTTTTGCAAGCTGAAAAGAGTTATGGAATGCACACCAACTGTGAATGTACTACACACTCAACTGTACTCCTAACAATGGTTAAGATAGTAAACTTTGTTACGTATATTTTACAATTGAAAATTTTTTGAAAATGGAAAGCAGTCTACAATAGAAAAAAATGACTCATTAAAAAAACCAGATGGAGGGCTTCCCTGGTGACGCAGTGGTTGAGAGTCCGCCTGCCAATGCAGGGGTCACGGGTTCGTGCCCTGGTCCGGGAGGATCCCACATGCCGCAGCGGCTGGGCCCGTGAGCCACGGCCGCTGAGCCTGTGCTCCGCAACGGGAGAGGCCACAACAGTGAGATGCCCGCGTACCGCAAAAAAAAAAAAAAAAAGAAAAAAAAAAACAGATGGAATATTATAACCTAGAAAAATCCCTGACAGAATTTAATATGAAAACAAAAGCTCTATGTACACTCTGTTCCAATATGTATAGACAATAAAAAAATGAATATTTGTTGTGAGGGGCAATAAGATTAAAGGTGATTTTGTCAATGATAAACGTGTGTACACGGCGGAATAAACAGTCACGACTGAAGCTACACTACTGATCATCACCTCTGCCTCAATAACGTCACCATAGACATTCTCTCCACACTCAGACATCTTTTAGAGAGAAAAGTGCATCATTTAAGTCAATTTACTTGTTCTAAATACTCCCTGTGATTCAGTTGTTGCTTTGACACAATTTCTCAACAGAATATATCATCCAGGCAATCAAACAGAATAATGGGGTGACTCCATAGCAAAACAGTCAAAGCCTGCTTACGTGGCAGTGAGTTATTCACTTAGCGACTAGCTGTGCCCCGCTGTGGCTCAGAGCACCATTAACAAAAGGCTGATAGAGAAATGCCCCAAAAGAAGGAAAGAAAGACACTTAATATATGAGGTTACTCCCCAAACAGTCTGATTTTCCAAAAACAAATGCAAATGATTTGGGCATTGCTTTTTATATTACCTATATAAGCCTTGTAAATAAGATTTTAAATGCATCCCTTTCAAAATAAGAGAGGAAGCCAGTAGGACATCAAAAAGAACACATTTTCTTGCTATTTGAACAAATTATCTTATTCAAAATTGTGTTTTCATTTTTAATAGTGAAATCTTCCCTCTACCTAGCTAACTCCTCCCTACACTGCTAAGAAAAATAATAAATAAAAAGCTCTATAGTAAGGAGTTTATAATAAAACCGAAGCTAAAATCTAAAACATGAAGTCACTATTACCTAGATTAAGGCTTGAAATGTTTAAATTTCAGGGGATGCCAACCACCTGAATGCAGACCTCACTTGATTTGTACTTGTGGGTCCTGAACGATTGGCTCAATTTTCACTGTCCCGTGTTTCAAGTTCTCTAACTTGGAGTACACTGTGCTATCAACAGGGAAGATGAACGTGATTCTTCTGCGATGACTTGTTTTCCAAATATATTGATCTAACTTTTTTTCTTTTTTTAAACACTACTCAGAAATGGGGAACTCTCCCGGTGAGCTACGTGGAGGCTTCAACCCTCATCTGAAGATGTTGCAGCGATAATACAGACTAGGAGGTCTGGCCTCCCTGAGCCGAAGAGCATAAAATTCTTCTCGCTCACTGACTAAAGAGACGGAAAGTTTTCTCTCTCCTCACACCGTGAAAGCAAGGAAGAACAGCAACGTTCTCAGCACCTCATTCTTGCACCATGCATTCAACAAACATGGTTAAAGAGGGCATCTGCCGTGTGCAGAAAAGGATAAGCGTCCTCAGAAGCGATGAAGGAAAACTCCAGACCATAAGTGTAGAAAGAAAAGTTCCCTACTCCCTCAGAGGGTAGCCGAGGAAAATAAAATGTGAAGTGATTTTTCTTGACATAATTTATAATAGTTAAGAATATTTTTCAAAAGGAAAATCTAATTATTCGGAAAGCTTCTTAGTTAAAAAGTACTACAAATGCTTCTTTTACGTATTATATACAGCATCCCTAGGTCACATATATGATTGGAGAGCATCAGTGGAATGTTCCCTTTGGGCTTGTTACAAATTGGAACATAAAATTCAGTATGTTTTTTCTAGAAATAATCACTTCCATAGGAATCCCAGTGGACCTATTCACTCAGCATTCACCAAGTATCATCCTCCCAAACAGATTTAAGAGTTAGGTACCCAGGTCCATGCATCCCACTGATCCACATCTTCTACTTCTCCATGATAAATTTCCAATTTTAAAGCAGCTTCCCATAGCCCACAGCCACCTCTGAGCCTACACAGGGAAGGACTGAAGTGTCGAGTTTATCCAAGTCAAATGGTTAGGACAGCGATTAAGAAATCAGGCCCAACAAAAGCAATACAATTTACTATCAGAGAAATAATGGGGGGTTTTCCAGGCTGCTCTTTGTTTCCATCAACAAAGTTATCCAGGAGAAAACTAGACTTTTCTTTTTAAAAAACAAACAAACAGATCTTTAATTTGAAAATCATATACCCAAGTCATAACCAGATAACGTTCTGCAGTTTAAAAGAAAGTAAATGAAAAGTGACCTCTTTTATACATGGTATTATAGGAAAAACTCTAAAAAGTTGTTTCATTCATCTGTACAAATTATATACGCTGATGATAAAGTATACAGCAGGCACCGTGCTATGCACTGGAGATACAAAGAGAAACACTCATAGCTCTTCGTGGAGCCTACACAGTCCAGTTTGGCTGCTAGAAACATTGCAGTAATAAATGGTGACAGAAAGTGGGTAGACCGTCGATTTTATTCAAAGTCATCCTTTGTCACCATACTTTTCATGGATGAACGAGGCTTCCTCGAATATCGGATCTGATGAAATCTAACAAGGGCTACTTGCCAACTTTGACTTCCACCTTCCCTTGTGTTTCTTAAAAGAATATATTAATAAGCCTTTAACCACTCTCTATCGCATCTCTACATTTTAAGTCTCTGCAGCGTGCTTACTGTTTGATATTTATCTCATTATTCATTTACTTGTTTGAATAAATGAAAGCTCCCCAAGGTTGGCACCCCACCTTTGCCAAGTGCCACTATCCTGACCTCACAGGACAGAACCCAGCACATAACTGGCCCAATCCACATCTGTCTAATAAACCAACCACCCATCTCCTATGAAGTCTACACTTCATGACACTTCATCTGATGGACCATCCTCCACAGGTTCCAAAAAATTCCCAGAAATGAGATCATCAACTTGAGCCCATTAAAAACTCTGCTTTCACTAAGAAAAATAAACGTGCTTGTTTCCTTGATCAGAAGATAGCAGTGGTGAATTTCATAGGAAGGCTCTATTCTTACTTCTCAGACACAATTCAAAGTGTGATCCTCGGGCAACGCATTATCTCAAGGACAGCATGTGTCTAAAAACATGGACCGTGGCAGTCATTCAGTTTATGACTTGATTTATGAGTGTTTGGAACAGGTCCAGGGTTCGGAGGTGTGTTTATCATGTACCCATCCTTCTTAGGGATTTTAGAGTCTCTAGTGCTTCACCAGCCAGCCCCAGGGGCACCCCACTCAGCTTGGGGGTATCCCCAGGCCAGGAAGGCCACCAGTCCCCAGGGAGTGGTGCGTTCAGCAATGTTTGCACTCACAGCCACTGCAGTGGCTGCTTGCTTTTGTTACGTGGACTGCTTGTGATGTGGCCTTGCATCTTACCAGAAAATAACCTTGTCATTCACTGCCCAGTGCCAAGAAGCCATGAAAGCCTCTCACTGGAAGCAGTGAAGCCATCAGCTTACAGTAGGGACTTCTGGGGGGCAGGCTGAGACTCTGGAACTCCTCCCCACATAGAGGCAGAAGCAGCAGGAGCCTGGGTGGTCTGTCTCTCCCCACAGCTTGAGGTAGTAGTTATCTACAGGTTAATACAACTAATGAGCCCCTCTCCGCACCACTGAAAAAATAACTGGGCCCTTGAACCTGACTTCCTATGGATAACTGTCACATGGAAACTTCCTATGCACAACCGTTTCAATGGATGCATTTCTAGGACATCCCTGCATTAAGAATGCATCCCCTGCACATGGCAAGATACCCCTCAAAGCCACTGTGGTAATTTAAAATACAGACTGGTTCTACAATCGCGTGGCAAAAACAGGACTTCACTTCTTAGGCTCGTCTCTGGTATCCTGCAAAGGAAGAGCTGGCAGATTCAGGGGTATGTCTTAGACTTGGGGTGGAGGGAGATTTGGGAAACAACTACAGAAGAGAAATGGTGAACAGGGACAGAAGCCACGGAGTGCTTGGCCTGGACCGGGAGGCTGGGGAGTGGAGGGCTACCCTCCCAGAGTCCCAGGTGGGCCCAGCACCCCTACAGCCAGGCCTGTGAGGAGGGAGATGAGGAAAGACCCAGAAAGCGAAGTGAAAGCCAAGGAAAACAGTCTGGCCCCGAGTCCCCCATCTTTTAACTTCCAAATGATTACTTGAGTTAGAATTCACTGGTCTAATGAATATGACAGACTATGTAGCATGGTGATATTTAGAAAGTAAAACATCTACATAAAAAGTCTGTCTTGAGACAAAAGCAGGGACAATTTTTTAAAGTTTCCGGTTTTTTTTTTCCATTTTTACTCTAACCTACAAAATTTCCAAATCATGATAAAAACAATGAGAAGGGACTCTCATGCTCTCTTGCCTTGGGCTTTGGCACACAGGGTTCCCTGACCATCCCTTTCCTCAATGGATCCTGTAAATCCTCTGGGCTTTGGTCCAAAAAGGTGCTGGCTCCAGACCACCCTTCCTGGTCCCTCAGGTCAGGCTGGAGCCCTTCTCTGGGCCGGCACTACTCCTTAGCCTTTGCCCTTCAGAATGCTACTCACACAGTAGCACTGCTTTTCCCACCGAATGGTGCCTAACACGGGGCTTCCATCTAGAACGCCATTCATTTGTTATTGAATAAATGAGTGAGTGACAGAGTAAGTGACAGACTGAGTGACTGAGTGAAGGAGTGACTGAGTGGAGGAGTGAGTGCAAACAAGGAAAAGAATAACTAAAAGAAGGCAGAGAAAGTGGTATCTGTATGTTCAGTTATGTGAAGGGTGAAACTGTATTTCTTTTCATGTTGTCAAGCTGTTTTACTAAGTGAAGAAATGTATTAAACCATGGCTGGCATACAGAAGGTAAAATGTAAGTATTTACTGAATGAGGGTAACAAATAATGGATTGGTCTACGAAAGAAAAGCGTAGACCATACCTAAGAAGCTACTGCTGACAACGGGATTAATACTTGCATAGTCTCTGGAATATACAAGATGCTTAAAATGATTTCCTGCCTTTATCGTTAGCTCTCCTTAAAACATTGCTCTACAAGTATATATCATGAATTGTTCACCTTTAGGACTCTAAAAGTTATTTATGGTGACATTATAAAGGCAGATTCTGGAACTAAGACTCCTTTTATTAATTAATTATAAATTTTCTCTTGAGTTGGCAAAAATCTTAAGAACTACATGATCATGTACTGATATGGTCATATTATAATTGTATTTAATTTTTAACAATTTGAAATTTAAATAATTACATGTGGTTTTCACTAAGAATATAGTCTACAATAGGAAATACAAATCTGTTTTTTACCCACATGCTTATAGTCAACCAAAGCCCCAACAGAACTCCCTGCATTTGAAAAGCCCACTTAAGACAAAACCAAACTCAAAACAGCAATCACTGATACTTCCCATGAAAGTAGTATCTTAAAAGACAATTCCTGTGATGATTGTTTTTTTAACAAACAGGATTATAGTGCACAAAAAGAAAGCAAGAAAGCAATGTTTACTCAAATGAAGTTACACTAAAACTAATTGCTATTCCAGAAGAAGAGAGGTAGAAAAAAGGTTGCCTCTTTTAACCAAAACTTTATATGTAATTCAAATGTTTATCACATCATTCTTTTTAAAACAACAAGTAATTCAAATCAGAATGGCAAAGCCCTTTAATTGCCTACTCATACTGGCCTGACTACTCATACCTTCAGGCTGTGTGCAGCCTTGCATAAATGAAAAAGGGCAGTATGTAAAAACGCCTCATTTGTTTAAGGAAGTCAGAATAGGGTACTTAATTAACTTTAAGAAAATCAATTCACTCTCACAAGCCCTTAACTGCTTGTGCAATTATCTATTATGTCTTACAGTTTATCAAGTACTTCAAAATTGCAAAACTTTATAACATTTTGCAAAGTACATGTATTTGTTTTCTAAATTCACTGGTTTATTAGCCTCACACAAGTTATTAAACTATAATGCTATATTTTTTATTTCTACTCTAGTAGAGGCACTATCAGAGTACAAAACCATACAAAAAGTAAGAGATAAAACCTATCTACAAGAGATTCTATTCAAAACAGAATGCAAACATTTTTCACCAGATTAAAAATGCTGTGCTGATATTTGGGAAAGCTACACAACAGATAAAAACAGGAATAAGAGATTACTACAAGCAACTATATGCCAGTAAAATGGACAACCTAGAAGAAATGGACAAATTCTTAGAAAGGTACAATCTTCCAAGACTGAACCAGGAAGAAACAGAAAAACATGAACAGACCAATCACAAGCACTGAAATTGAAACAGTGATTTTAAAACTTCCAACGAACAGAAATCCAGGACCAGATGGCTTCACGGGCAAGTTCTATCAAAGATTTAGAGAAGACTTAACACCTGTCCTTCTGAAACTATTCCAAAAAATTGCAGACGAAAGAACACTCCCAAACTCATTCTATGAGGCCACCATCACCCTGATACCAAAACGAGACAAAGATACCGCGAAAAAAGAAAATTACAGGCCAATATCACTGATGAACGTAGAGGCAAAAATCCTCAACAAAATACTAAATATCTGAATCCACCAATACATTAAAAGGATTACACACCATGATCAAGTGGGATTTATCCCAGGGATACAAGGATTTTGTCAATATCCACAAAGGAATTCGTGTGATACACCACATTAACAAGTTGAAGAATAAAAACCATATGATCATCTCAAAAAAAAAAAAAAGACAATGTATCAAATAAACATGGCTAAATTAATAAAATGGTGTTCCATTTTCATACACTTTCCCTGTTCCTCTGTAGGTCCTGCCTCCAATACAGAGCTATTATATTTTATAGTGATCTCTTATGATTCCAAATATTAACAGTGGGTGATATTTATTTCCTTCTTCAGTAGTTTTATCAAAGTATCCAATAAAGCCTCATATAAGTGAGAGTTTGGTTGTTTTTGCTGTTGTTGTAGTTAAAACGCACACAGGCTTTCCTCTCTGTACACCATCTGCCCCTCTGCTACAGGAAGATATAAAAAAGGAAGAGAGGGAAGGAGAGAGGAAGAGAGGGAAGGAGAAAAGAAAAGAAATACTATACCATAGTCTAAGACTGATATGGATGACGATTTTTAAGAAAAAAGTGATATTAAATATAAAGTTGAATACATTTTATAACCATAAAAAACGATTTGTGAAAAGAATTCTCAACTTAAGAAAATATAAATCAATGTAAATATACATCTGATTCAACTGTGGGCTTTATTAAACTAATAAGATTTTCAGCAGAGCGGCATGAATGTCCTGCTGAAACTCTACATAAGAAGAAGCTGATATTTAGAGACAGCTAAATAGCTCAGTAAATTATGTGACATAAGTCAAATAGGTTATTTTAAAACAAAAAGAAAACACATTTAAATGGATTTTTTTTCTGAGGAAGCATAGCTGACATATTACTTTGCCCATGTGCACTCAAATACACAACACTTAACAGTGACTGATGGGAATGAAAATTGGTGCAAACCTTTTGGAAAGTTCTGTATTTTTCTATTGATCTTTTAAGAGACTTAAAATTATTTCTAAGAATCTACCTGAAGAAAAATGAAATGTAGAAAATTATTTCTACTCAAAGATGTTCATTATGCCAGAATGAAGACAGACTGTTAGACAAATTGATATATTTACCTAGCAAAATATTATTTTACCCCCGAAAAGTATAAATAAGGAAGTGCTTGCTCCCATGTGTTTGAAAAAGCATGGGCTCTAGGAAATGGCCCTGAGTTAAAACCTCAGCTTGATTGTGAACTGACTGTGACCATAATCAAGCTACAAACTCTCAGCCTGTGTTTCCTCATTTGAAAATCTGATGTAATTACAGTTGACCCTTGAACAACAGGGGGGTTAGAGGTGCTGACCCTCTGTGCAAAAATCCGAGTACTGCTCTCCCTGCCTCAGAAACAAAGAAATTGATAAATGACTCACTCAAGGGCAAGAAACTAAGAGTTTGACTAGAATGAGGACGCAACCCTAGTTCTTTTGATTCAACATACTGTGATCTCTATTGAACACAAACATTTCCACATATTTAAAGATCTGTAAAATGAAAATTCAGGTACTGTATTTATTGAAAAAAATTCATATAAATGGACCCACGTGGGTCAAACCCACATCATTCAAGAGTCAACTGTATACTGCTCTATATGGGTATAATAAGTAAACGAGAAAAGTACCTAAAATGCCTTGTTTGAAGCCTGGCATGCAGTAATCATGCAATAATAAATCAGTTACTCTGTCATAAATGAAAAAGCAGAATACAAAGTAGTATGTGCAGTATGACCAACTATGCAAAAACATTCACAAAAGGAGATATTTTGAAATCTTACCTATGGGTAGTGGGAGTAAAGAGTGATTTTTCTTCTTTCTACTTTTCCTTTCCAATTGTCAATAAATAAGCATTTATCTCCTTTACAATCTCAAAAGTTTTTAATTTAATCACCATAAGGCATAGTTTTAAAATGTGCATCTAAAAGCAACATAAAATACTCATATTTAATTAATTTTCATCCATTTACTTACTCAAAATATCACAAATATCTTTTGAGCACCTATATGCGCCAAACACTATTCCAGGCACTGAAATAAGACCCTTTGCGTGAAGGTGATGTTCTGGAGTGCGAAGACTGACAGCGAACAAATGCACATCTATTGCCAAAGCATCAATTCTACAGGGGAGCCTATAAGCACTTTTTAAATGGTATTCTTGGCATTTATTACAACCTTTCAGTAAACAAAACTTAATATATCAAAAATATTTTGTCTGTTTGTTTGGTTTTTGGCTGCACTGCACAGCATGTGGGATCTTAGTTTCCTGACCAGGGATCAAACCCGGGCCCCCTGCATTGGAAGCTCCGAGCCTTAACCACTGGATGGCCAGGGAAGTCCCATAAAAATGTTTTAAGTTGTAAAATTTGTTTTAAAAGTCACAAGAAGACAGCATGCTGGAACAGGGCTTCTCAAGCTTTACTCTGCATTCAAATCCTGCCTTAAGTAAAATGCAGATTCTCATTCGGGTGGTCTGGGGTGAGGCCTGAGATTGCACCGCGGCGAGCCGCTTCTGACCAGCAGAATGACGAATCACCACACGCTAGATTCTTCTCGCATCACACTTTATTGGAGTACAGCTTGGTTTCGGGCGGATGGAAGGAAGACCCCGTACGCTCGAGCCTGTCTGCTTATATAAGGGCTTAAGGACTCGTGTAAGTCCCTGATTCGTCCGTATGGTTATCGTATTTCGCAAGCCGGGCTTTGGATAGGCCACTGCTTCAAAACCTGATTAGCATATTAGGTGCATACGCCCTAGCGGCATACTTAGTGCATGCGTAATGGCTATCCAGCCGCGCCCTACATTGCACATTTTAACAAGTCCCTAAATGATGCTCATGGGCCCTGAATCACATTCTGAGTAGCAAAGTCTTAGAGGCACCGTTAGGATTTTTGCTCCAACAAAGTGGTTTAAGTTGACAATGCTGGCAGACAGGGTCCTGCTAACTATAATACTCTATATTCTAATGTCAACCTTTTAGAAAGGAAAAATCGAAGACATCGCTAGTACCTCCTCCCAGAAATAAGGAATTATTGTATTAACTAAGGTCTGCTTTGCTGAACCAAATTTAAGCTCCCATTCCCAAAAGTATTTCAGTCCTTCCACTACGATGGCCAACTCTTCGTCCTCTCCTGGCCTCTGAGAGCTGAGGGTCCTGTCTTTCTGTTCCTCCCCTTTCCTGTTCCCTTCACACCAGCCTCCACCTCGGGCCTCACATCTCATGCTGGCCTCCCCCAGACTCCATTCCACACAAAACTGCCGCAGAAGCCACCTTCCCTGGGGATGCTGTAACGTGCCATCTGCCCTGACCAGCGGCCTCTGTCCATCGTGCATCAGAACAAACTCCTGCCACACTGGACCCTCACGGTCCCCCAATGGTCGGGCCCTCACCAGCTTTACGTCTCATTTCTCGGCTCTAGCTCCACACATGTGCAAGCCCTGAACCCCCCTCAATCTGATCGTCTCCTCTCAGCTTGCTCCCACCTCTTCTTCACGCTCGATTCCAATCCTGAAGACAATCCAGGTTTTTCCATGGTGCCTCCCTGTGACCTGTGCCCACACCATGTCCACAAAATGAAACCAGAATTCCTAGTTTACGCCATGACTCCAGCAAACTTGGTTATGAAACACACACACACGCAAAACTTTTTTTTCCGTCAACCTCCATTACAGCCGTTTCATTCCCACAGGTGAAAAATCCAACAGCTGGAGGTAAAGAGACTTTTGGCAAGAAGTTAACGTGCTGTCCTGACTTGAGATGCTGGACGTCAGAGGTAAATAAGCCTGTGAGGAATTCCTTGAAACACTTTGCAGGTGCAAAACCACTTCTTCAATCCTGAGCCTGCTGTGATCAACTTAATGCCACACACCTCAGATCTTCCTCCCATCGCAAGAGCTCCCCGCAGGTGCACGCCTGCATCCCTCTGTGTACCCTTGCTCAGGGACATCTATGGGCCTAGGGGTTATGGAGCAGGACCAGAAATCATCAGTAAGCTCCGAGAATGAGATGGCATGAAACGCGCATGGAAATGCTGAATATGGGACAGCATGGAAGGCTCCTCATGTCTAGGGCTTTGTGTAAAGTGGCACGGCCCTAGCAGAGCCTAGCAGGTGTCTGGGACACTCCAGAGCACCTGGCCTCCCACCCCAGCACGGGGCCTCGGTGTCTCCTGCCCAGTACATGCTCAGAAGGCTCGGGTTTTTCCTCCATTCTCTTTCATTTTTCAGTGTTGACTAAGTGCTCTATAACTTGCTTCTCTAAATCTTCATGTCTAAGATGGGGAGGAAGGAAAAAAAGGGTATCACTGAGTAGTTTCTGATTCCACTCCTTCTTTCAACATATGCTGCTTCTGTTGAATTTAAGCTATTTCTATAAATTTTACTTTCTACTACTCTTAGTTTGCTTCATAAGTGTCTATCTTTCATACATGTAATGCTGTATAACCCCAGCGAGACGCGAAATTTCCTGAGGACAGAAACCATGTCTTATTTCCCCCATATAATTTCATTTATTTTATCATCAACATGTGCTGCTCTGCAGGAACTGCACACAGGAAGTTTTATGAGAGGCACGGTCCCTGCTCTCAACTGCTCACAGACTCTCCCACAATGCCTCAGTACACAGGTATGGTCAGTACACAACTGGCTAACTGGAAAATCCCTGCGACCTTAAATGCCATTAGGCACACCCCTTACTTATGCTGTTTCAGTATAGAGAGTGTATTTTTGTTTTAGTCTTTTTATGTCTTAAAACTAAAATTACATCACATATATATATATATGTGGCCCTGCGAGAGAGATTTGGCAATATATATTAACACTGATTCTTCCAACAAATAATTCCACATCTAGACACATAAAATACCCAGATAATGTTTTTCACGTCACACATGTATAAAGATGTTCATTAAGCACTGTTAGGGACCCTAAAGAAATGGAACTCACCTAAATATGTTACTGGTAATGAACAAGTACATCATCTACTTATATGATACAAACATTATGCTGAACAGTTAAAAAGATTACATTTGACATATATATCAACATGGGTAGACTTCAAAAATAAAAAACTGGGTGAAAAATACAACCTGCAAAGGATCCTCATTATGTACATTTAAAAACACAGACATATATGTTGTTTATGGAGAGAAACGTGCAACAAAATGTGTAAATATGAATGGAAAAGACATGCCAAGCTGAGGACAGTGCAAAGGATCCTCATTATGTACATTTAAAAACACAGACATATATGTTGTTTATGGAGAGAAACGTGCAACAAAATGTGTAAATATGAATGGAAAAGACATGCCAAGCTGAGGACAGTGGGGAGGGAACCAGGGAAACTGGCAGTGGTTGGAACACAAAGGGGATCTTAACTATATCTGTAATGTCTCATTTCTCTAAAAAAAAAATCTGGAGTGGTGAGTGAATATGACAAACGTTAGCACCTGTTAATTCTGAGTATGAAGGACAGCTCTAATGTTTATAATAATACTGTACTTTCTGTGTGTTTAAAATATTTAATAATTTAAGAAGAAAAAATGATAGCGTGTCCCCATTCAAATTATTAAAAGCTTTGATCTCTCTCCATCGTTAAAACAACTAAAGCAAACCAGGAAAACAGATGAGAGGGAAGAGGTCACTAGGATATTTCCCGATTACTCGCTATTCCTATCTTAATGATGAAGGTCAATATTGCTGCTGGACCATACATGCATCAGAGAACTTGTTACATCTTATGTTTGCTAGGTCTCTTTTGAGTGGGCAAACAGTACTCCTGGGCCGCCCCCTGCACTGTTAACCTACCACTGAGCCACTGGCTGGGTGCTCTGCCACTGCCCAGCCACCCACCAGAGCTCCATCAAATGCAGGCTCTCTGCAAGGGGAGCCAAGCGTTCTCCAAAGCCAAGCACGTTCTCTTCCTGTGCTAGCTAATCAATGCTAATCCTGTCACCAAGGGAAAATAACTGAGCTTCTGCTATAATGGACTACATGTGCAGGTTGTTTTAGAAGCTACAATTAGCTGTGCTTTTAGCATTGCCAGAAAGTAGGTGGGCTCATTTTGAAGCAGTGATCATTTTCACTGACAGCATTAGTTATCTAAGAAGTTATAAATTATGAAATGACATATAAATCTGAATTTCAAAAGGAAACACTTCTACTCATCTCTAAGAATCCAACAGTCCCTTGGATCGCCCTTGGATTCTTTTCTTGAATTCGATCCATTTCATTTCACTACTGTATCTAATGAGAAATTCCACTAACACCAGTTCCATTTTAAACTCTCATTGTAGAATGTGTCCTACAAGCTACATTTTTTTGTGACTGCTATAAACAGAATCAGAAATTTAGACTGTAGCCCAGGAAAATATGGTACTACCCTCTGAAACTGATGCCTACAATTGTCTCGTTTATATATGTGCACACACACAAAATACACACACAGTAGCAACTCAACCGATCTCTACTCACCTACATCTCCAGATTACCCAATATTAGAGGGAGAGAAATAGATGCTCCTCAACTACCAAACACTCCAGCTAGTGGGCTCTTCTCTGGTGTTTACTGAGAGAAGGGCAGTAATTGTACCCAAACATGTTTGTGCCTGTTCATTTTATTATTGCAATTATCAAATTCATTGTTTACTGTGTAAATAGATGAAATAAGAGTACAAAAAGTGTCATATATATGAAAAGTAATTAAATGCTTTGAAAAGACTGGTACAGGCATATGAACTTTAAAAGCTCCTTTAGGATTAGCGAGCACGAGATAATTGTAAGACCAAGAGCTTCCCCTCAGAGTGCTCTGCCAATGACTTCACTCTCTGGCTCCTCTTTAAAGACCCTGATGCTCAAAATCACAGGCGTGCTTTATAGGTGAGGCTTATGGAAGAAAGCCCACTGAGAATCCATCAGCAAACTCACGAAAGGCAAGGCATTGGCCTTACATCAAAAGTCAGAACATAATGTTTACTAGATGTTCTTTCAGTTTATAATCCCTTGCTTTAACTGACTTTCTAAATTAAATAATCACTAGTGATGCATCAAGGTCCATAAGAGGCCTCTCCAATACACCGATTTAGCTACTTCAAGTCCTTTTCTGATATTCAGTACTACATACATTTCTTTCCCAAGAGGGTTAAAACACTTGTTATAACGTTTCCCAGTTGATGACAAACTGGTGAAGAAATTGTTGCATTACTTAATCCTTCGAATGTGTTCCTTTTTCTGTATTTCTTCTCTCTCAATGGCAGCAACGTCTAGTTAGTGACCTGGAACATTTATAATTCCTCCCCCAACAACCAAAAATCAAATGAAAACCAAACAGTCCTGTTGATTCTACCTCCCCTTTCTCATGGATTGCCTCTGCCCTCACAGCCCCCGTGTGGGTTATGACAATTGCTGTGTAACTTCTCTAGCTCCAGATTAACTGTGTATACCGCGCTCAGTGTTAGCTTTTGGAAAACAAAAATCTTTCGTCACTCCTCTGCTCAAAAACCACCAATGGCTTCCTACTGCCCAATGGGCAAGACTAGTAATCTGGGGTTCTGTATAGAACACGGACCCACCTACTTCAATGACATCAGCCTCCATCATTGCTTCTAATACACCCTCTGTGTGCAGCCAGGGAGAAGCTGAATACAGCACAAGCAGAGCCAGAGGCTGCTCCACCCGCCCGAGTGCCCCTAAGCCACCTCCCTACTCATCCTCAGGGCACCTCCTCTGACACTCCCCCAATTCCCAGAGCCCTGGGTTCAAGTCCCAACTCTGTGAAGTGAGTGATCTTGAAAAACAATTTAATTCTGCCAAGCATCAGTTTCCTCATCTGTAAAATAGAAGGAAATGATAGTTCCTACCTCACAGGGTCAGAGGGAGGACTGAGTAATAACATGAGGCAAGCACCTGGCACACTGTAAGTCCTCATCAAGGTTTGGGATCCTTGTCGTTATGGACTCAATGGTATCTTCCTCCACCTGCCACCAATTCACATGCTGAAGTCCTAACATCCAGTGTGATGGATTTGGAGACGGGGCTTTCAGGAAGTAATTAAGGTGAAATGAGGTCATGAGGATGGGTGTCCAATCTGAAAGGACTGATGACCTTAAAGAGATTCCTCTCTCCTTGTATTCAGAGGATAGGCCACACAAGGACATAGTGAGAAGGGGACCATCTGCAAGCCAGGAAGAGCTCTCACCAGAACCTGATCATGCTGGCACCCTGATCTTGGACTTCAGCCTCCAGAACTGTAAGAAAACAAATTTCTGTTGTTTAAGCCCCCTAATCCATGGTATTTTGTTATGCAGTCCTAGCAGACTAATACACCTGTTCTTATTTCCCTTCTCAGGATGTGACTCCATTTAAATTAGATACTGTGTGATCTTCCTCACCAGACTGGTACTTCTTTGAGGGCAAGGAAAGGGTCTCTTCCTCTTAGGACCTGCCACAGTGGTTTGAACACAGTAGGTAGCCCATAAATGTTTAATTTATAAATGAAAATAAGAGGAGTTCGATTTTAAGCAAACTTTACCCTTCTAGGGTTGAACTGCACCCTTCTGGTGCTGAACTGTAAGAGCTAAATGTCATCACTAGACTTGCATTTGACTACTCAGAGAACATGGATGTGTAGTATAGCAATGGTCACTTTTTTGTTCTATTTTTACTGACCCCAAGCTGAGGCCCCACCCACAGGGAAATCTCAGTATGTAGCCAGTAGAAGGAAAAGAGATCAAATGTCTTTTCTCTTGACCTGATCTCAGGCACCTGCCTCCCACAGGTGCACATCAATGCAAAATGCCACAGCCCTTTGTGAGCTCCTTGAAGTGCTGAGTTCACAAAAGCAACCGTGCCACCAGCTACACTCTACTACCATCATACATTTGTACTTAATTTTGTATTTGAAAAGGGACTGTACCCAGTGTCTAAGTGCTAAATGTTACAATAACCAGTGAACACCACACAGAATCTCCAACATATGCAAGCTTTAAAACACGTTAGAAATACCAACTCGTAGTCTTACCTAATCTTCCCAGGGAGACACTTTATCGGAGACCAGGCAACACTACTTTGCAATACCCCAGACAAATCTCCTATCACAAGGGATTCACACACTTGAAGAGTGAGGGATGCATGACACATAGAGCAGGACCCCCAGTAAAACTCATGCTTGAAAGGAAGGACTATTCATGCATCATTTACTGGCTGAGCACCTACCACATGCCAGACATTAGGCTAGGTGCTGGGGATACAACAGTGACCAAATCAATGTTCTTAATCTCAAGGAGCCTAGTCTAGTGGAGGGAAGTATTACATTAGAGAATGCAGGCAGTGCTCACTTTACACAGCAGTGCAAGACCCCAAAAAGGACCATGCATGCTGAAACATGCAAAATCATCTTAATAATAAATGGGAAAAATTACAATTGTCCTGTGACCTTTAAATTTTTTTTATCAAAACATTAAACCCACAGTGAACATCATACTCAATGGTGAAAGACTAAAAGCTTTTCCTCTAAGATGAGGCACAAGACAAGGGAGCTCACTCTTATCACTTCTATTCAACATAGTACTTGAAGGCATTCAAGATAGAAAGGAAAAAGTAAAATTCTCTATTTGCAAATGACATGACCTTACATATATAAATTCTTACATATATAAATTCTGAAGTTCTGTCACAGGAGTGAAAGTCCTGAGCTCCACATCAGGCTTTCCAGCCTGGGGGTCTAGCAAAGGGAGGAGGACCCCCAGAGCATCTGGCTTTGAAGGCCAGTGGGGTTTGATGGCAGGAATTCCACAGGACTGGGGGAAACAGAAACTCCACTCTTGGAGAGAGCACACAAGGTCTAGTGTGCACCAGGACCCAGGGAAAAAAGCAGTGACCTCATCAGAGGCTGGGCCAGACCTACCTGCTAGTCCTGGAGGGTCTCCTGCCGAGGCAGGAGTGGCTGTGGCTCACTGCAGGGACAAAGACACTGGCAGAGGCAGCTCTGGCAAGTACTCATTGGCATGAGCCCTCCTGGAGTCCACCATTACCCCCCAAGGCCTAGCCCCATCCAATAGCTTGTAGGCTCAAGTGTTGGGATGCCTCAGGCCAAACAACAAACAGAGCAGGAACACAGCCCCACCCATCAGCAGACAGGCTGCCTAAAGTCTTCCTGTGCATGGCCCTACCACCAGAGGGACAAGACCCAGCTCCACCCACCAGTGGGCAGGAACCAGGCCCTCCCACCAGGAAGCCTGCACAACCCTCTTAGACAGCCTCATCCACGAGAGGGCAGACAGCAGAAACAAGAAGAACTACAACCCTGCAGCCTGCAGAGCGGAAACGGCAGTTACAGAAAGTTAGACAAGATGAGTATGTCCCAGATGAAGGAACAAGATAAAACCCCAGAAGAACAACTAAGTGAAGTGGAGATAGGCAAACTACCAGAAAAAGAATTCAGAGTAATGATAGTGAACATGATCCAAGATCTCGGAAAAAGAATGGAGGCACAGATTGAGAAGACACAAGAAATGTTTAACAAAGACCTAGAAGAACTAAAGAACAAATAGAGATAAATAATAACTGAAATGAAAACTACACTAGAAGGAATCAGTAGCAGAGTAACTGAAGCAGAAGAAGAGATAAATGAGCTGGAAGACAGAATGGTGGAAATCACTGCTGTGGAACCGAACAAAAAAGAATGAAAAGAAATGAAGACAGTCTAAGATACCTCTGAGACAACATTAAATGCACCAACATTCGCATTATACATGGAACCAGGAGAAGAGAGCGTGAAAGGACCTGAGAAAATATTTGAAGAGATAATAGCTGAAAACTTCCCTAACGTGGGAAAGGAAACAGTCACCCAAGTCCAGGAAATAGAGTCCCAGGCAGGATAAACCCAAGGAGAAACATACCAAGACGCACAGCAATCAAAGTGACAAAAACTAAAGACAAAGAAAAAATATTAAAAGCCAACCAGGGGAAAGCAGCAAATAGCATACGAGGGAATTCCCAATACGAGGGAATTCCCATAAGGTTATCAGCTGATTTCTCAGCAGAAACTCTACAGGCCAGAGGGAGTGGCACGATATATTTAAAGTGATGAAAGGGAAGAACCTACAACCAAGAATGCTCTACCCAGCAAGGCTCTCGTTCAGATTTGACAGAGAAATCAAAAGCTTTACAGACAAGCAAAAGCTAAGAGAATTCAGCACCACCAGACAACCTTTGCAACAAATGCTAAAGGAACTTCTCTAAGAAGAAAAGCCCACTACTAAAAAAAGAAAATTACAAATGGAAAAGCTCACCAGTAAAGACAAACATAAATAAAGGTAGGAAATCATCTGCATACAAATATGATATTGAAACTAGCAATTGTGAGAAGAGGAGAGCACAGATGCAGAACACTAAAAATGCATTTGAAATTAAAAGACCAGCAACTTAAAACAACCTTGTTTAGATACAGACTGCTATATCAAACCCTCATGGGAACCACAAACTGAAAATCTACAACAGATACATACAAAAAAGAAAAAGGAATCCAAACACAACACTAAAGTTAGTCATCAAATCACAAGAGAACAAAAGAGGAAGGGAAGAAAAAAGACCTACAAAAACAAATCCAAAACATTAAGAAAATGGCAATAGGAACATACATATCAATAATTACTTTAAAGGTAAATGTATTAAAAGCTCCAACCAAAAGACACAGACTGGATGGATACAAAAACAAGACCTGTATATATGCTGTCTAGAAGAGACCCACTTCATATCTAAGGACACATACAGACTGAAAGTGAGGGGATGGAAAAAGGTATTCCATGCAAATAGAAATCAAAAGAAAGCTGGGGCTTCCCTGGTGGCACAGTGGTTGAGAGTCCACCTGCCAATGCAGGGGACATGGGTTCATGCCCCAGTCCGGGAAGATCCCACATGCGAGCAGCTAGGCCTGTGCGCCATGGCCACTGAGTCTGCGCGTCCAGAGCCTGTGCTCCGCAACGGGAGAGGCCACAACAGTAAGAGGCCAGCGTAACGCAAAAAAAAAAAAAGCTGGAGTAGCAATACTCAGATAAAATAGACTATTACAAGAGACAAAGAAGGACACTACATGATGATCAAGGGATCAATCCAAGAAAAAGATAATAACAATTGTAAATACATATGCACCCAACATAGGAGTACCCCAATATATAAAGCAAATACTAACAACCATAAAAGGAGAAACTGACAGTAACACAATAATAGTGGGGGACTAACACCCCACTTTCACCAATGGACAGATCATCCAGACAGAAGATCGATAAGGAAACACAGGCCTGAAATGACACATTAGACTAGATGGACTTAACTGATATGTATAGAGCATTCCATCCAAAAGCAGCAGAATACATTCTTCTCAGGTGCACGTGGAACATTCTCCAGGGCTGAACACATGCTGGGCCACAAAGTGAGCCCTGGTAAACTTAAGAAAACTGAAATCCTATCAGTCATCTTTTCCAACCACAATACTATGAGACCAGAAATCAACTACAAGAAAAAAAACTGTAAAAAACACAAAGACGTGGAGGCTAAACAATATGCTACTAAATAACCAACAGATCACTGAAGAAATCAAAGAGGAAATCAAAAAATACATAGAGACAAATGAAAACAAAAGCATGACTATCCAAAACCTATGGGATGCAGCAAAAGCAGTTCTAAGAGGGAAGTTTATAGCAATACAATCTTACCTCAGGAAATAAAAATCTCAAATAAACAACCTAACCTTACACCTAAAGCAACCAGAGAAAGAACAAACAAAACCCAAGGTAGTAGAAAGAAATAAATCGTAAAGATCAGAGCAGAAATACATGAAACAGAAACGAAGAAAATAGAACACACCAATGAAACTAAAAGGTGTTTCTTTGAAAAGATAAACAAAATTGATAAACCTTTAGTGAGACTCATCAAGAAAACAAGGGAGAGGGCTCATATCAATAAAACTAGAAATGAAAAAGGAGAAGTTTCAACAGACACCACAGAAATACAAAGCATCATAAGAGACTGTGATGAGCAACATATAACTATGACTATCTCAAGCAACTCTATGCTAATAAAATGGACAACCTGGAAGAAATGGACAAATTCTTAGAAAGGTACAATTTCCCAAGAATGAACCAGGAAGAAACAGAAAATATGAACAGACCAATCACAAGTACTGAAATTGAAAATGTGATTAAAAACTTCCAACAAACAGAAGTCCAGGACAAGATGGCTTCACAGGCAAATTCTATCAAGCATTTAGAGAAGAGTTAACACCTATCCTTCTGAAATTATTGCAAAAAACTGCAGGGGAAGGAATACTCCCAAACTCATTCTATGCGGCCACCATCACCCTGATACCAAAACCAGACAAAGATACCACAAAAAAAGAAAATTACAGACCCGATGAACACAGATGCAAAAATCCTCAACAAAATACTAGCAATATGAATCCAACAATACATTAAAAGGATCATACACCATGATCAAGTGGTATTTATCCCAGGGATGCTAGGATTTTTCAATATCCACAAATCAATCAGAGTGATACACCACATCAACAAACTGAATAAAAACCATATGATCATCTCAATAG
Source organism: Phocoena phocoena (assembly GCF_963924675.1). NCBI lineage: Eukaryota > Metazoa > Chordata > Mammalia > Artiodactyla > Phocoenidae > Phocoena > Phocoena phocoena. The sequence continues at coordinate 50,169,743 of NC_089231.1, forward strand.
ATACAGAAAAAGCTTTTGACAAAACTCAACACCCATTTATGATAAAAACTCACCAGAAAATGGGCATAGAGGGAACATGCTTCAACATAATAAAGCCCATATATGACAAGCCTACAGCTAACATCAACCAGAGAAAGAACAAACAATAGTGAAAAGTTGAAAGTATTTCCTCTAAGATCAGGAACAAGACAAGGATGTCCACTCTTACCACTTTTATTCAACATAGTTTTGGAAGTCCTAGCCATGGCAATCAGAGACAAAAAAGAAATAAAAGGAATCCAAATAGGAAAAGAAGTAAAACTGCCTCTGTTGGCAGATGACATGATACTATACACAGAAAATCCTAAAGATGCTAACAGAAAACTACTAGAGCTCATCAATGAATTTGGTAAACTTGCAAGATACACAATTAATACACAGAAATCTGTTTCACTTCTATACACTAACAATGAAAGATCAGAAAGAGAAATTAAAGAAACAATCTCATTTACCATCACATCAAAAAGAATAAAATACCTAGGAATAAACCTACCGAAGGAACAAAAGACCTATGTTCAGAAAATTTATTATAAGACACTGACGAAAGAAATCACAGATGACAGAAACAGATGAAAAGATATACCATGCTCTTGGATTGGAAGAATCAATATTGTCAAAATAACTATACTACCCAAGGCAATCTACAGATTCAATGCAATCCCTATCAAACTACCAATGGCATTTTTCACAGAACTAGAACAAAAACTCTTAAAACTTGTATGGAGACACAAAAGACCGTGAATAGCCAAAGCAATCTTGAGAAAGAAAAACAGAGCTGGAGGAATCAGGCTCCCTGACTTCAGACTATACTACAAAGCTACAGTAATCAAGATAGTATGGTCCTGGCACAAAAACAGAAATATAAATCAGTGGAACAGGACACAAAGCCCAGAAATAAACCCATGCACCTATGGTCAGTAAGTCTACGACAACAGAGGCCAAAACTATACAATGGAGAAAAGACAGTCTCTTCAATAAGTGGTGCTGAGAAAACTGGACAGCCACATGTAAAAAACATGAAATTAGAACACTCCCTAACACCATACACAAAAATAAACTCAAGATGGATTAAAGGCCTAAATGTAAGAACAGATAATATAAAACTCTTAGAGGAAAACATAGGCAGAACACTCTATGACATAAAAGACATCACAGTAATATCTTTTTCAAGCTGTCTCTTAGAGTAATGGAAATAAAAACAAAAATAAACAAATGGGACCTAATTAAACTCAAAAGCTTTTGCACAACAAAGGAAACCAAACAAAAAGACAACCCACAGAATGGGAGAAAATATTTGCAAATGATGAGACTGAGATTAGTCTACAAAATTTACAAACAGCTCATGTAGCTCATTATCGAAAAAAAACCCAATCAAAAAATGGGGGGAAGATCTAAATAGACCTTTCTCCACAGAAGACATACAGATGGCCAAGAGACAGATGAAAAGATGCTCAACATTGCTAATTATTAGAGAAATGCAAATCAAAACTACAATGAGATATCATCTCACACCAGTCAGAAGGGCCATCATCAAAAAGTCTACAAACAGGGCTTCCCTGGTGGCGCAGTGGTTGAGAGTCTGCATGCCAATGCAGGGGACACAGGTTCGTGCCCCAGTCTGGGAAGATCCCACATGCCGCGGAGCGGCGGGGCCCGTGAGCCACGGCCGCTGAGCCTGCATGTCTGGAGCCTGTGCTCCGCAACGGGAGAGGCCACAACAATGAGAGGCCCGCATACCACACACACAAAAAGAAGTCTACAAACAATAAACGCTGGAAAGGGTGTGGAGAAAAGGGAACCCTCCAAGACTGTTGTGGGAATGTAAACTGCTAACAGCCATATGGAGAACAGTATGGAGGTTCCTTAAGAAAATAAAAACAGAGCTACCATATGATCAAGTAATCTCACTCCTGGGCATACAGCCAGAGAAAAACATGGTTCAAAAGGATACATGCACTCCAGTGTTCACTGAAGCACTGTTTACAATAGCCGAGACATGGAAGCAACCTAAATACCCATCAACAGAGGAATGGATAAAGAAGATGTGGTACATACATACAATGGACTATTAATCAGCCATAAAAAAGAATGAAATAATGCCATTTGCAGCAACACAGATGGACCTGGAGATTATCATACTAAGTGAAGTCAGACAGAGGAAGACAAATATCATATGGTATCGCTTACATGTGGAATCTAAAAAAAAATTATACAAATGAACTTATTTACAAAACAGACTCACAGACTTAGAGAACGAACCTATGGTTACTAGGAGGGATGAGTGGTGGGAGGGATAGACTGGGAGTTTGGGATTGACACGTACACACTACTATATTTAAAAAAGATAACCAGGGGCTTCCCTGGTGGCGCAGTGGTTGGGAGTCCGCCTGCCAATGCAGGGGATGCGGGTTCGTGCCCCGGTCCGGGAGGATCCCACATGCCGCAGAGGGCGGCTAGGCCCCTGAGCCATGGGTGCTGAGTCTGTGCTTCTGGAGCCTGTGCTCCACAGCAGGAGAGGCCACAGCGGTGGGAGGCCCGCGTACAGCAAAAAAAAAAAAAAAAAAAAAAAAAAAAAAAAGATAACCAACAAGCACCTACTGTACAGCATGAGGAACTCTGCTCAATATTCCGTAATAACCTAAATGGGAAAAAAATTTGAAAAAGAATAGGTACATGTATATGTATAACTGAATCACTTTGCTGTACACCTGAAAGCAACACAACATTGTTAATCAACTATGCTCCGATATAAAATAAAAATTTTAAAGATTTTTTTTAAATGGCAGATGAATAGAGACTGCTCCACAAAATATATACAAATGGCCAATAATCACATGAAAAGATGCTCAACATCACTAATCATTAGGGAAATAAAAATCAAAACCACAATGAGATATCACTTTACACCCATTAGGATGGCTAATGAAAAAAAGTTAGAAAAAAATAGTAAGTGTTGGCAAGGATGTGGAGAAATTGGAACCCTTGTGCACTGTTGATGAGAATGCAAAATGGTGTCACCTCTATGGAAAACGGTATGATAGTTGCTCAAAAAATTAGAAGTAGAATTATCCTATGATCCAGCAATTCCACTCTGGGTATATACCTCCCAAAGTTGAACACAAGGTCTCAAAGAGACACGTATACCCATGCTCATAGTAGCATTATTCACAATAGCTAAAACATGGAAGCAACCCAAGTGTCCTTTGACGATGGATGAATGGATAAACAAAATGTGATACAGACACACACACAATTCTGCCTTAAAAAGGAAGGAAATTCTAACACATTTTATATCATGGATGAAACTTTAAAGACATGCTAAGTGAATACGCCAGCCACGAAAGGACAAATACTTATGATTCCACGTATACGAGGTTCCTAGAATCATCAAATCCAGGGAAATAAAATGGAAGGGTGATTGCCAGGGACTGAGGAGAGGAGGAAGTGAAGAGTTTAATGGGTACAAATTTCAGGTTGGAAAGATTAAGTTCTGGAGATGGATGATGGTAACAGCTGCACAACAATGTAATCTTGCTTAATGCCACTGAACGATACTCTTAAAAATAGTTAAAAATGGTAATTTTATCTTATGTATATTTCACAATTGAAAATTTTCTAAACCTTAAAAACTTACTATCAGTTATAAATGTATAGGAAAATTAAAAATAGGAAAATTTACATTCACTTAGTAGCGTGTAATTGAAAACATTTAATGCTCAGAAACACTGAGCATTAAAGTGTTTTACTTCTCTGTAAAATATGTATCACGAGTGTTTGAACAGCACTTGCTTTCTTTTTGTCATATAACTCATGATGCAGAGGGAGTATTTTTGCTACTACGCCTCGGTGAACTGTCCTCTTTCTTACCAAGTCTGGATCAGCTTCCAACATCGTAGCCTCTGTGCTTTCAACGTTGTGAAGTATTTCTGAGATGCCTGTAATGTGAAGTTTTACATTCATCACCTCCTCTGGGACATCCTCATCTTTTCCCTTACAACCACTCTCCTCCTTTGTGTTGCTAAGCTCGCCTCCACTGGGCACCCGTGGGAGTCTCAATGGCAGAGACAACAATCCCAGGTTAGCTATTCCTTCTATAACTCCATTCGTATTTGATTCAAACTTCATTTCCAGCATTTTCTCTGATGCACTTTCATCTTCGTTGGTCAAATCCCTCTTTCAAACAGCCGTTTTTGTAAAATGTCATGTGGGTTTATCACTATGAGACCAAGAGGCAACAACAATATACTCTGCTGTCTGTGTGGGAACTGAATAAGGGATGTGCAGTGCTCAATGACAGGCAGACTCTGAAACAAGTGATGGGACTGGCCACTGATGATGATGTGCATCTGTTACATCCGTGGTGATCTGTGGGCTGAAGAGCTAGCAGCTTGTGCACAGTTACTCACAGTACACACACAGGTGAAACTGAAATGTGAACCGTGTTTTGGGGGGTACTGGTTATTTAACTAACCTCTGGTAACTGAAATCCATGCATATTAGAACCAAGCAAAGCAAGTGCTGTATGTGTATAATTACAAACTGAGGTAAGAAGCCCAGAGGAAAGGAACGTGATTCTTAGCGAATGTTCAAGAATCTGAAAGAAGTCAGAGTGACTAGAAGTCAGAGTAAGGGAAGGGCACAGCCATGCAACATAAGGCTACAGAGTGACATGACTGATCAAAGTGTTGATGTTTTAAATGAAGGTTAATATCGATTCTAAAGCTTGTTAAAATGAAAATCATTGTCAATTTAAAGCTATTTTACTTTTCCATTTTTACATAAACCACCATATGAAAAGAGGAGCTATAAGCCTATTTTGTAGCATGAGTTTCTTTGGCTTTGTACAGCCCGAGCCTAGAAGCAACACAGTGAAATTATTTTAAAATATAAGAAAAAAAGGATTAAGCAGTAAATGGTCAAGGGCCAAACGAGGCAGGGCCAAGCCATACCACAGAGATGCTGTCCTGATCCTGAGAGTAGGAGGAGGTTATTTTAATTTCCTGGGACTGCTGTAATAAATTGTCACAAACTTAGTGGCATAAAACAATAGAAATCTTTTCTCTCCCAGTTCTGGAGGCCAGAAGTCCGAGAACAGTTTCCCTGGGCTGAAATCAAGGTGTGGGCAGGGCTGGGCTCCCTCTCGAGGCTTTAGGGAGAATCCATGCGTTGACTACTCCAGCTTCTGGGGACTGCCTGCATTCCTGGGCTTGTGGCTGCCACCACTCCAATCTTCATGGCTAATGTCTTCAAATTTCTTCTCTCTGCTCTGTTTTCGTGTTTTCAGAGCAGTCTTCTCTATGCGTGTAAAATCTCCCTCTGCCTCCCTCTTACAAGGATATGTGCGACTGCATCTATCCAATCCAGGAGGATTGGCTACCCACCCAAATAATCAAGGATAATCTTCCCATCTCAAAATCTTTCACTTAATCACGCCTGCAAAGACCCTTTTCGTGGCCATCTAAGTTAACACTCAGTGGGTTCCAGGGATTAAGATATGGATATCTTTTGGAGGACCATTTTTCAGCCTACCACTGAGGCCATGAAAGGGCTCTTAGCAGAGGCAATATAATTAGACACAAAAAGATCATTCTGGTGGGGGTGGAGGAGGGACAGAGAGGAAAAGAGGAAGCCAACTGGGCTCTGCAATTGTCCAAGGAGCGGTGGCTTGGACGAGGTGGTGGTGAAGAGAAGTGAATGGACTCAAGAGATACTCAGGAAGGAAAACTGGCAGACACAGAAGGTGAGGAAGAGAGGTGCCTAGAGGACCTCCAAGACTTCTGGAGTCTATAACCTTGTTGCAAGTGGTGCCACCCATGGAGCTTGGGAACATCAGAAGAGCAGATGTGCAGGAGACCATGAGGCTGAAGAAGGGACCTGCAAGACTGCTGGGTGACGCCAAGCAGCACAACAACAGAGTTCTTTTCAGCGGAAGCAGGAGAAACAGCATACGCTCTGGGGTTGGGGCCAGATCTCCCGCTCAAAATCTTTTTAACTTGGGTGCAGTAAGACTTCGTTTTGTCCCAAGCAAAGTGACAGTGGTAATACTTATCCTCAGCGCTGCTGAGAGAACCGGGATTAAGGGTAAAATTCACGAATCACAGCGTGTATTGACGGTAAGCACTGATCACCCGCTTGATTACCATTCACTGCCGTTCTCTGCCTGATCAGTAATGCAAGCAAAGACCAAGTCTGCTGTGTGACTATGTGACTGTAACACTTCTTACTTTATTCTGATTCCTCTCTAGCTTTGCTAATTCGTATTCGTTTATTGCTAAAGCCTGATGCTCATTTAGAGTTACTGATGTATTCTGAAAATAACTCATCAGGCTAAATAAAGTCAATTTTTTCTACAGTTTTTCTAATTGTGTCATTAACGTGTATCAAATATCTTCCTAACTCATCAGTATTTAGTTCCTTCTCTATCTTAAATCATACAAATAGATAATCAACTCAATCATCTCCCTTCTACATTAACAGCAGATGGAACCAGCATCGATAAACAATTTAAAAAGAGATCCTCCAAACTAAATATTATCAACTAGCTAAAAAGCCTTTCCAATCACCTGTTCAAAAAGGCTTATTGTTTTAAGTAACAAAATTGTGTTTTCATTAATTTTCTCATCTTTAAATTATCACAGGGTCCTTTTATTATGTGTGGAAATAATCCACAAACTGCATGAACACTTTGAGGATTAAACACACTCGGCTGTCTAGACAAGGAATTCAAACACTAAGTTATCTTAGATAATCACTTAGAAATTTTAGGAGATTTCTCTATTTTTCCGTTAAAAAGGCATTTTCAAAGTGAAACTAGAAACTTATTCTTCATAATAAAATTTTAGTAAACTAGTGCTCAGTTAACAACTCTGAACTTCATAAGAAAGTGTCTCTCACCAAAGCACCTACTTTTTCCTTTAGTTTTCAGTGGAGCATAGAGCAGGAAAATTTCATTTGGGTTTAGTTCATTATTCATAAGCTTCCTTAACTATAAACTTAGACTTGAACTGAATAGCTCCTTGATGAGGTTTTGTTTTACTCTGAGATAAAACAACATTCTTCTATCAAGAGAAAAGCTCACAATTTCAAGTTAGCCTCAACTACCCTCTCTCATGAGCCCAGCTCTGATCCAAGATGCCACAGAAGGGATACAAAAACCACTCAAACCATTCTGTCATTTGTTGCTATTTTTACATTGGTAATTGCTCCAGAACAAGAATACATTGGAATTTCACCACAGCAGGTCCTGACACTTGGCTAAACTACTTCAGACAGCTGTTTCCACTCTCCCATGGCCCTTCCCTCCTTTTTCTCCCTGTGATATTTCAAGAGGAGTAATTTCCAGCTCAATGTGTAATTTTAGTAATTCAAGGTAATGAGTGTCTCACCAATCATCAATACACAAAGACCGAAAAACTTGTGGATGCCCGTGGTTGAGAGCTGAAGCAAATGGCATTCCAGATATAAACTCTTGTTCTTTTCTGAGCAATTAAGTTGTTGCAAACCTTGCTATTGTCCAGGAGACAACCAATTTCTCCAACAACTGCAGTCCTACAAAAGCCAGCCCCATTTCGCCTTGGGTAGTTCAAGAGTCACAACATCAGATAAGTATGCAACTGATGGATGCAACGTGATTCTTTACTTTAGACCCCAATAAAGTTGAGGGTGAGCATGATTTACAAGACACAAAGATATCAAGTTCCTTTTTGCTCCAGAGATGAGCTGACAACACATAACTAGAGATTTTGCAATTCACTATTCAAAATGAAGGGGGTAAAAGCACTTGAAGCCTTGACAGTGACTCATCCTGGAAGCCGTCCCAAAGCAGCCATGCAGCATGGATTTCCATTTAATCCAATTGCCCCTCAAAACCCAAGTTTCTGTCATTTAGTAAATTCAACTTGGATTTGAATACAAAATATCATTTTCCCTCATTTTCTGTCCACTTAGAATAGTACCAAAAATTTTACTTGACAGAGATAAAGTGATACAAACATTTAAAAATCTGTTTATCTGGTGAATGACTTACATCATTGAAGTAAAACCTGAAGAAGGGCTGCTGTAGCCATGAGGCGAGGAAGTGAATTCCAAAGCAAAAGGCGTCTATCTCGATAAGGAGGCCAAAGTGGGAAGAACAGCAAATAATGCTTATTAACCATGGGAACCCAGAAAGAGACGCATCGTGCTCAGATTCACGTCCTAGAAAAGCTCCACTCAGAAGGAATACAATGGTGCAATCAAGCATGTAAAAGACAGGTTGAGCTAACACGTACTGTGGGATGCAGTTGATGGCGTGGCTGCGGCTGGAAAGACACAGGTCCTGCATGCTGGCTCCGCAATGAGAATAAAGAAGGGAAGGGACCCCAGTGGTTCTCCATCCCCCTGGAGGAACAGAAGAACCTGCACTGACATCCCTTCCTGGAGCTCTAAGAGCCCTAGAAGCAGCCGTGTGTGACCTGGAAACGCTGGCGTTCCGAGGCAGCAACCGGTGAGGCCAACACTGGAGGAACCCCGCGGTGCGCTCTGCCCTCGCACCCAGGGTCACAGACACACCGGGGGCACTGCCTCCTCCAGCACGTACCCTCTGCAGCAGCCCTGCCAGCCGGGGCTTGCCTCCCCTTCCTGCTGCTCCCAGCGGGCCCAGGATTTCAGCTGCAGAGACTGAACCTGGTCTTGAGCCCTACACCTCAAGCCTAGTACCTCTCAATGGAGGTGTTCTGGAAATCTGTGGTGGCCATTTTGGGGTAACACAATGACGGCAGCAGAATGGGCCAAGGACCCCAGACGTCCTCAATGTGCAAGAGAGTCCCAAGTATCACCCCATGTCCCACACAACCTCTGAAGGTCTTTCCATTATTTAGTTCTAAAATCCACCGCCATTGACTTACAAGCACAAAATCATTCTGTCCTTGTTTAAATATACCCTTTCTCAAGATCTGTTCACAACTGTAGAAAACCATGTAACAGCCACACTGCTTGCGGCATCTGAGCTGCCAACACACCACAGCTACACCAGCCCGCGCCTGCAGCTCTCACATGCCAGAATTTCAAAGGGATGCTGAAAACTCCTTTACATATATTTAAAGCCAAGTTATTAAAGATCCATGAAATACTGGATACCAAGGATTTTCATTAATAAATTTCATTTTTGCCATCTATTAAGAATCGGTAGCACACTGAAATTTATATCAGGAGAACTGCACAGAGAATTTATTTATTTGGGGTTTCTTATTTTTCTACCTTACTCTGATACTGTCCTCAGGGTGACACACCTCCCACCCCACCCTAACTTCCCTATAAACTTTTTCCAATTCATCCTCTAATCCTAGAAATCTATTAAGGGCTTTGGTCTCCAAAGTACTGGGTTTGGGGAGGGATTTAAAGATGGGAGATCTGTTTTCTGAGACACTTTGTCAGCACACATCCCAGGTCCTAACGCTGTGAATTAATTATGCTGACAATAACCTGACACAGGCAGCCAGGTTCATTGCAAAAAATGCTTCCTTATTTTCTCCACGTCAACAGTCCATGGTTTGCCTTGGCATATCATGCTACTTCGCTTAAGGCTGTTCCCCGGTTTTCTCTTAAGAGACAAAGAAGTGTCGTCTGTTACCTCTTTTATGTCAAGTGTATCTACTCTCTCCTTTTTCTCCTACGGAATGGCTTCTGATCGTCTCTTAAATCCAAATTTATTCATTGTACACAGGTGCAAGCACCTAACTAGTTCATCTTCTGATGAAGGTGTGCTGAGCATTTACATTTTGAAATACATGTAATTTTGTGTTATGAATTTCTTTTTACTTCTCCTTTATGATACTATTTGGGCATTCTACTGACTTTTAGACATTATACGTGTGGGCAGGTCATTTCATCTGTCAGTTTCATTTTAGGATCACAGAAAGGGAATTACACAATATTATATCTGTTATAAAGAAAGGGCATTAGATTTGAGAGAGTCGAGAGCCATCCATCTAGAAAGCTTCCCCTCCCAACCTCAAAGTTCTTCCAGAGACCAGTTCTTCCTGAAATTCAGGACAGGGATTGTGGAGTCGAGAAGCTAGACTCCTGCCTTCTCCTGCCAGAGAGGCAAGTAACACCAGCATGTCATGCCGCCACCATCCGGGGTAACGCGGAGCGCTGGGGGAGGCTGATGGGAGCAGGGGAAGGGCTGGCCAGTGAGGGAAGGCCTCTGTCTGGCCAGAAACAACATGGGGTGGAGGAAGGCCAGGTTCAGCTGAGACGCACGGCCACTTCAGAAGCAGGAGACCTCATCAGAGCCTCCGATTTCCCTTCGATGGCACCGGTCAAGACTGGCATGTGCTTGGCGGCAGCTCTGCTCCCCGTCACCCCACACTATGCACTGGGCAGCCTGGATGCACCAAAGGGAAGAGGCTGAAGAGCCAGAGAGGAGTCCTGCCACCTGCCTATGAGAAGCTGAGCATCAGTTCAGGGGGTGCTTGGAGCCCCTCCACTGGGTCCAGACACGTCCACTGCACCTGAGAATGTAGGAGGGGTTTGAGGACTCAAGGCTCCTGAAGGGCACTACCCCTGGGCTGCACGTGCAAATAAAGGGGAGCTGACATGCCTATAAAACCTCTTGGACCCCACATTACCGCAGCAACCTCAGGAAGGTCAGGACCACCCGACGAGAAGTCTACCCACCTCGGCCCTCTCGCCCAGACAGGCAGCCGTGTAAACGATGCCCATACATCACGGTGCTGGATAAAGCGGCGGAAGGATGCTGCAGGAGCGCCACCACCTCTCATGGAAATCTGAGCTGTGTCTTGAATGACCAGTCAGAACTAGTTAGATAACACAAAAGTCTCCAGCATGACTAACTTGGAAAGGACCTAGAAAGAGGCGGGAGGGAGGCAGGGAAGCAGACAGGACAGATGAGAGCACACCCTATGCCAAGCCAAGACCTCGGACTTCATCCTGAGGCCAGCTGGGAGCCACAGAGCATCTAAAGCTCGGGTGACACACTCCCCACGGACAGGCCTCTCTGGTGGTTTATCAGATCGCCTGTGGGTATCAGAGTGTGGTTTGCAGATTTCTGGGGAAACTAACCCCAAAATGACATTAGCAGCACACAGGTAAACTTCTCATAGTGTAAGAGCTACAGAAGCGAGGTAGCGTAGTGCTGTGGTTAAACACTCAGGCTCTGCAGCCGCACACCCTGGGTTCAAAGCCAGCTCTCCCACTTACTGTGAAACCTTGGGCAGGTCATCCAATGTCACTGTGCTTCCCCCCAGCCCCCTGTAAGAGGGAGGTGACAAGAGCACCCCTCACAGAGCTGTGGGGAGGATAAAGTGAGGATTAACACACGGGGAGTGCTGATGTGTGGCCTGGCACAGAGAAAGTACCACCTAGTATTTACCATTACGTGTTTATTTTTGATGCATCATTAGGAAAAATAAGTTACCTAAACCAGTGATTTCACAGATATTACGGCTCAGATAAGACTGAGTGTTAAAGTGACTCTTTCTGCAGCAGATTTAAAGGTACTAAGTGAGCAATGCCTGCCCGAAGCAGGGACACACTTCTCACCTTTGTGTCCTGCACACGGTGGACCTTCTCTAAGGGCTTTCTCCATCATAACGGACCGTTTTCCTATAAGACAAGAGTAACTCCCTGTTGTATATCTATTTCTTGTGTTCTGAAATTCTTGAGCAAGAAGGAAGAGATGGAGAAAGCAACCTTAGCTTAGGGGGAAAAGGGCGGAGACGGTCAACCAGCAACCACCTTTACACACAAAGAAGAACCCAGTCCCCGTCTTCAAATCAGACGTCAGAAGTCACTCACGCACATCTAGACAGCAAATTTACGAACCGCTTTCTAGAACATGTGTCTGTAACTACGTGTGGTGACAAATGCTAACTAGACTTATTGTGCTGATCACCGCACAATATATACAAACATCACATCATCACGTTGCACACCTGAAACTAGGGTGTTGCATGACAACTGTACCTCAAAAAACACACGTGCAAAGTCACTTGTTCAGAAACTGGGATGCATTTCTCCGAATAACAAGGCTTCAAGTGGTGACTAGATCCTCAGGTTAGCCCACAAAGACCTATTCAATCCCAAACCGGACCTCTGTGACCAGCTGAACAGCATACTGCAAATGTAAGGGACGGAGTAGGTGGAGGGAAAAGTCTAAGACGGAGATGAGTTCCTCCCCGAGTAACCCCAGCCCCTTGCACGGGGCAGAGGCGGTGCTAAACCAAGTTTTGAAATAACAGCCGTCTACTTTCTGTGCTTCTCTTATCCTCTCTCCTCTCCTGGAGTCCTCAGCATGGGCCTCTTCAAATTCCGCCCCACCCCCCCGCCCCGCTGTTGCTGGGTAAGTAGGAGGGTGACCCTGGCAAAGGAGACTGGGGTGTGAAAAATGGGATTTCAGGAGCTAAAAAAGTCTGTGCAAACTTAGTCTGTGTCTAAGCCCTGAAACACAATGGTGTGTTTGGGGGTCCACAGGGTGTTCCGTGTAAAGAGAGGAAAGAGCACCTCAAGCCATCCCACCCCCGCGGTACAGGTGGTCACTTTTTTCTGACAATTTCCTATATAAACTCTCCCGTTATCCTAAAGGCGGCTGCAGTTTTTTAAAAAAATTCCAATTAAGCCAAATGAATCTTTAATTGGGATCTTTTCAGACAGTGCAATAGTTGGGGGGAAAAAATCAGCCTTTTTCCAAACACACTGCTGAGTTGAGGAGGATGGAAAAGGGCAGCAGCTGAGTTTCCTCCTTGCCGCCAGTTCCCTACACCATTTCCCGCTTTCCCGGGCTTCTCCTCTTCCTGCATTTCTGCACCTATGGACTCGCCAGGGACTCTGGCAGCGAGGCCCAGGCACCCGGGCTCTGGGAGCAGCCAGATCATGCAGGAAACAAGGGCAGCCCGCAAGCTCTCCCTAGCGTCCAGAGCATCTGACACAGTGCTGGGCACACAAGAGGCTCCGACGCCTACTGGCTCAGTTACAAAAGCCTTTTGAGTTTTTCCAGGGAGAACTACGGTTTGTACCAGGGGTCATCAAACTCTTTCTGTAAGGGGCTGGAGAGTAAATATTTTAGGCTTTGCAGGCTGTAGGCTCTGCATAGCTATTCACAGAGAAGATACATAAATAAGCAAGTCTGGCTGTGTCCCAATAAAACTTTATTTACAAAAGCAGCCAGCCAGATTTGGCCCATGGGGCCTAGTCTGCGATCCCTGGATTATACTGAGCCATCTCTATGGTAAGACTGGCTCCATGATCAACACGCTCACAAATAAGGCCACGTGTCATACTGCTTGGTCATATGTACCATAAACTGTGTTAAACAATTTAGGATCCATACATTCATTTTAAACATACACGTTACCATGAATTTTTCTTGCTTTTTGTTTTTAATACATTTTTGCCATTTTTATACTTTAAAATAAAGTGGAAAAGAAAAACATCACAATTCGTAATACCGACTATGCACTAATTCTATATCAAGGCCTCATTCATGCATATTTATCATCAGTGATCATTCACTTTAACCATTACATGCTTTTTGTTTGAGTTGACAATGACCAAACGGGGCTTTTTAATAATATCTACAGCCAGAAAGTTGTAGTTATGTTGGCAGAGGTAAACAAAGCAGATGTTTTAGGGTCAGTTAAAGCAGATGGAGATGGTGACCTGAAGGGGAGGAGAGACAGGAAATGCCACACCTATGAAATAAGAACCACAAAGCTCTTTGGGCCAGGAGCTCCAAATGTCTTCTGTTCTCCTCAGAGTTCAGTGTGTTTCACCTCTACTAGTCCTTCCATTAAAAAAGTAGTATCTCAAGCCAAAAAGAGAAAAAGATGGTGACATTAGGATCCTGAGGCCCAAGGAGCCAGGTGTTAATTACAGATGTGACGGCCACACTGTGAAGGATGACGGTCATCGGAGAGCATGAGTTAACTAAACACCCTGAAAGGCAGAGCTGACTCCCAGCAAACATGGATCAACCAGCGGATCTGAGAAAAATCAAGTGTAGAAAAACCATCCAACGTGACAATCATATAACACTAATAAGCTGGCAGCTCTCACCCCCCTTCTCCAGAAGCCATTTCACACCTCCTCTCCTAGAGTTCCAGTTCCACCCACCTCCGCTCACGTTCTCCTCCCTCCCCTCCCCCACCCCAACTCTTTCTCCTTCAACTTACTCACTTTCACCTCATCATGGCGCTCAGCAACAGTTCCTCTGGAAAATTTTCCTTCAAGCTGGGCTACACATTCCTTCTCTCCAGTCCTACAGGCTACGTCTCCCAGCCTCCCCACTGGCCAATCTTAACCTGCACCTCAACACCTAAAAACCTATTGCCTGTCTCGTGCACATAACCACAGCCTATCTTTTATCACGAGCCTGAGTACCTACAGGTCTGAGTGTGTGTCACACACATGAACGTCGTTAACAGTGAGAGTGTGTATGTGTGTGGGAGATGGAGTGAACACTGCTGAATGAGAGCACTGAGCACCCCCCCCCCGACCAACACGAGGAATGTGATTTCAGATGGTCAGGATCACGAACTTACAAAGGTATATCCTTGGGCTTAAAGCAGCACCACTGTACCCCAACCTCTGGGAACACATCTCCCAGTGCATGATGGGGGCTGAGCATCAACAGGCAGCAGTAGTTACACTACTACTATAGTTACAATGGAAGTGGCAGCTACATTTTGAAATCCCAACTACGGAGTCTCATATCTCAAAAGAAAGCCTCTACTGTGCATGTATTTTTAACTCCTATATGTACAATATCTGAATTATACAATCCCAGCTTTCCACGAATTCAGAATGGCCAAGTAACCATTTCTCATTACGTAGCTGTTGGGGAAACTTTTATAATCCCAGTAAGGTGGCAAGAGAAAGTGACCTTCTTGCTTTAAGTTTCTTAAAGTGTTATTGTTACACTAGGCACAAAACGTTTCTACTGTTAAACTAATGATAGGATTCTGGAATTTTTACTACAATGGGAAGCGTGGTGACAAAAGAATCCTAAGAAAAGAGATCATCTAATTGTTCTATCTTCTGTAGAGAAACTGAGCTAGAGGTGTTCCTCAAACACTTACGAAGTCACTGCTGGGTTTTCCAGCTGGTCATTTGACTCTGGAACTGCAAGAGAAGTATAAGTATCCCAATGCATAATAGGACCCAAGTCTTATCAAACACATTATGTGAGGCTAACTTTAAATAGAAAGGCTACCTGCATTCGGGACATTGTGTCTTCTGTTCAAACTATGCCATCAAGAAGAAAGAACAAGAGTAGTGAGGAAGACACCAGGCACAAAAGCTAGTGTTTATTGAGCGCTTACGCGGTGCCAGCTACCGTGAATTCTTTTAATACTAACCACCACCCTACAGGTGTGCGCGATTCCCATTTTATAGGCAAGAAAGCAAATTGAGAAACCAAAGTCAGCAGCTACGAAAAGTGGACAACCAGGATGGCCACCCTGGTTGCCGGACAGCTGATAGGATTAATGCTACCACTATCCACTCCTAAAAAAAAGTTTAAGTTGCTGGAAAACAAGGTCACAGGGCAAATTACAAAATATAATCAATTAGGCAGGACAGGCAGGAATGGTTTAAAGAGCCCTGGATTTAGAACCAGGGCTTGTGTCCTGGGCCACGCTAAACACGGAGACTTGAGTGCCTCGTTACAACACTGTCATGATAAAGTACACCTCTCTCTTTTGTTGTCAGTGGAATAGTGAGAATATAAGGGAATGTGCCTGGCACTGTGCTTAGCAGAGAAGACATACTACAGTATCTTGTTCTTTTATCCTCGGTTCCCATTTCAAAATATAAGCAGACAGCTACAACTCCTAGCTATCCAGCATAAGCCCCTCACCCCAGACCCCTCCCCCTCCCCTCAGCCCCAACGCCCACAGAGAAACACTTTCAAGGTGTATCTTTCCGCCCTTGCTGTGAGAAGAGCTTTCCTAATGCTCAAAATTTGCCCTCTACCAACAGTGCATACAGAGGTGTCTAGATGAGGCAAAATGACTTAGTTCATGCCTTTCAATATATGGGAAGCATGACGTAGTAATTTAAGTACGTTAAAGCAGTTTAGAGGGAAAAGAAGATCATTAAAATAAGTAACAGAACATTTCAAGGCAAGAAGTGATGAAATATGCAAGCACCGTGTCTTGATCAGCAACTGAAGAAAATAAACTTGACTCAGACTTTCTCCACTCCTCTCTGATACAACATAAATGCCCATGTCTTTAAAGAGTCAAAGCACAGTAAGTGAAACTTTTTTTCATGAAATACATTCTCAGATGGCTAAAATAAGCTACAGGAGACACTGTGAGACGAACGAGTCTTTTAAATCTATCCTCTGGAAATCCTTGATGAAACTCTGGCTTGAAATCAGACTGAATGCTTTAAAAATAAAATGTTCTGAATAAAGCTAAGAAGTTTCCATTTGCAGATTTTTTTAAAAAACTGATTTAAAAGTAAAATGTCTCCGTGAAAAGTTTATAGTTGTGAGATACTTGCTTTGCCATTAAGCATGTGGAAGCTCCCACCGGAAGAAACCACCATTCTTTTAAGTCTGAAAACTTCAGGCGTCTGTATCCCACCGTTCCTCATTTGCTCACAGACTGTGGCTCTCAATCACAGCTGCACATTTGGTTTGGTCCTCTAATTCCTACCAAACCACCGGCTCTAAAGAAATGCAGCAATTGGCCCTTAAACATTTACAGGGAAGCTGCTAATCAACATCCTTGAGTCTTGTCAACACTAGAAGGACAAATTACAAACTTGCTTCCTAAACCAGAAAGCGGATGCTTCTGCTCCCCAAAGAAACTGAAGGCTCCTCCCACACCCACGAGAAAGCAACCAGGTTTTAGTTCTTTTGCTTCATTTTTAAAAAGAGGAATAAAAAATTAACTGAACACACGTGTGCTTCCTCCCACTCTCCCGTATATTTAGAATCCCTCCATTTTCTTCTACCTTTAAAGTTAGAGAAATCCATCATAAATTCGCTCGCTTGAAAGGCATTAGCAACTCATTTTGGGGACTGAGTTTCAGAAGAAAGGCAGAGAGAGGAGAGTAAGAGTTCGGCTGATTTTTTTTTTTTAATTCCTGCACGGCCAGGCAGTTATACATATCTGTTTTCAAACAAGGAAAGCGTTTGCAATGCACAACAATGCAAAGTAACGCGAGGCACAAGAAACAGGCACGATGGCTGGTGCGGTCCGTGTCACAAAGGCAGCACGCTAGCCGGAGTCACAACCCTGCAAGTCCCGGGCTCGCGGCTGCCTCAAATCGCATCCGGTCCCAAGTCTCAAAGCCAACGGGCTCCAGACCCGGCGGCGGGGGAGGCGACCCATGAGAGATAATCGGACAAACACCGGACGCCCCTCTTGGAGGGCGAGGCCGAGAGAAAGTGAGGGAAGAGAGCAGGAGCCGGGAAGACACGCGGCAAGTCCCGCGGAGGGAAAGGACCACGGAGCAGGGGTGGAGGCGGAAGGGGAGATGTGGCAGAGGCGCCGGCTGCAGCTCAGGCAGAGGGACAAGACACGGGGAAAGGCGACAGGGCGAAGGATCACTGACCGACGGGAGGGGGAGGGGGCTTCTGGGACGGGCCGCAAAGGGAAGCGCGCGAGCCGGCCCCGAGGGGCGCGTGTCGGGCGGGGGAACGAGGCGCGTCAGTCACCTGTATTGTTTGAAAAGCTGGTCCGACTCCCTAAAGCCGTTGTTGAGCAGCATGTTGATGCCGGCGAGGGCCAGCTCCGCGTCCTGCAGGGGCGCCGCCGCCGAGTCTCCGTCGTCCCGCCGCCGCGGCCGCTGCTGCTCCGAGCCAGCCATGGGCGCGCGAGGCTCTGCGCAGGGCCGAGGCGAGGTGGGGTAGCAGCTACTGCGGCCCCCGCGCGCGCCCGGAGCCCGGCTCTACCTGCCCGGAGCGCGCCGGAGCGGGCGCGGGGGAGGGGCGCGGCGGGCGGGGCGCGGAGGGAGGAGCCCGGGTCCAGCTGCAGCGCGGCGGGGGATGTGGGCGCCCAGGCCGCCGCGGGGATTACTCAGCAGCCGCCCGCCCGTCCCCTCCGAGGCGCGCGGCTCGCGCCGCCACCAAAACGGAATCCGTTTCCGGGTGTCTCTACCCCAGCGGAGCCGGGGCCGAGCCGCTGCCGCCCCCGCTTCCTGCAGCCCTCGCGCGCCGCCCCGGGCCCTCACACCGCGCCCCTCGCGCGGCAGCCCGGGGTCAGCGCGCCGAGCCTGCCCGGACACGCGCGAGGCCCCTAGGCCCGGCCCTTGACCCCCCCCCCCCCCCCGCCCTCCAAAAGGGCCGGACCCGGGAGTTGCAGGGAAGCTGGAAAGGGCAGACGGGTTCGGAGAGCGGACAGTGAACTCCGCCCGGGCCGCAGCGAGAGCGCGCCTCGCTTTTGCCCCGAGTGACTGAAACCCCACGCAGGCGGCGCGCGCGACCCGCAACTTTATCCGCACCCTTGGGCCGCCTACTAGCCCGCGGCAGCCAATCCTCGAGGAGGTGGGCGGCGGGGATGGGGCCTCCGGGCACCTGCCTGACAGCTGCCCCGAGCCCAGCGTTGAAGAACTGGAGCGGCGAGGTCCTGGGTGTGCGGCACCCACCCTCTCCGGCCCGCCACCAGCATCTGCGCGATGGGGCAAGGCGGCAAATGGTGGCCCAGATGGCATATACCTAAATATTTAGGAGTTATAAATTACGCTGTTGTGCGTTCTACTCTCACCCTGACAATTATGCTTTCTTACCAATGGAAGAGAAAAATAAGTGTAAAGCTGTGGTTTCCGTAGGACCGAATGTCAGTAAAACGCCAAAGATAACTGAATTTAGCCATTATTGACTAAATTCTGATGATGGGCTGGTGATGTGTGTGTGTGCGTAATATTAGGGAGGAAAACAATCCATAAATTGATTTTTGTCATTTTTCCATAAATTAATTTTTCTCACCTTTGTCTTAGCAAAATCACTATGTATGTTGTTACAATCAAGATTATGTTATTCATGTCAAATTAAACCACCTTTCTTAAATCGTCGTAGTTCTTAAAGTGTAGTTTATTAAATTCAATTTGGAGAAACTTTGCCAAAACATTTACAATTGTAAATTACAATCGAAATTGTCTTTAAAAATTAAAACGATGTTCAGGTTTCGAGATAACCCATGAATTGTAAATATCATGTCCAGCATTATAGTGGGATCAATAAGATAAATGATCCCAGAAAATATTACAAAATAATATAATTTCATCCTGTAAGTAGCTATCACTTGTTTTGTGATTTGTGCCATTCCTTACATGAATATCTCAATCCATACTATATTCCCAACATTCATCTATACAAATTTAAGAGTAATGTGAATTCTTGTCGCTCCTTAGCTGTTGTGTATAACTGTTGCATCTGGAGCCACAAATTAGAACACCAAAAGAAGCAAGATGATGGATGATTCTCAGCCCTGGGAAATAATACTTTGTAAGGGAGGAATCATTGCCTTCATGTGCTCTGAGAAGGATATGACAAGTTGACCAATTTTTTTTTTAATCCAAGCACTACTGGATTTAAAATAGTGTTAGTTTCAAACATCAGCACTGCCACAGGTTATAGGTTCCATTGAGCCAGCACTGAGAGCCAGATCCCCAGTGATAGAGGTGCCTATGTGTTCCTTAATAAATGTGTGTGTGTGTGTTTATGTTGTGATGAGCAGGGCCCTCTAACATGGGTCTTAGGTACTATACCGTCCATGGGGCTCACGTGGGCCTCTGGCACAGAAAGGAACCCCACTGGAACATACTGCCAGTGGTTACGGGAGCTGACAACATGCCCAGTGCTTACAAGCTGCCTGAACTTTGGATCTGTGGAACCATCCACCCCCAAATCCCTGAAACAATCTAGTCAACAAGGGAGGTAAACCAGGAGAGCAATACCAAACTTAGCAGATAGCCTGTACTCCCCCAACTGGAGAAGGGTGCCTCACACAGTTCTCTATGTCCCTATTACTTGAGGAGAGGGGGGGAAACAGTCAAGGTTGATGGCACCATGGGTGTTGTTAACAAGTTGTTCCTGGGACCCTGCAGCTGAGGATGGGGGGAGGGGTGAGCAAAATCAAAGCCATGTTTGTGGGGCTAGTTCCATCTCGAGAACCTAGCACAATCAGTGACGCAGACTCAGTGAAATTAAACTGTTGAAAGACTGAGGCAAGGTCCAGTGCAACTTCCCAGCACCCCATAATAGGCAAGGGAGGGGCAATATGGATAGAGGATAACTCTGCCAGGTAATATACACCAGATATGTGTCACGCTGGATTTAACCACATACCAAAACAATTAGATTAGCAGCAGGAGCATGAATGGACGTTTTCAAATATTTGCTCTGTAATGAGGGACACAAAGAGGATTCAAAACGGGCCCCATGATCCTGAAGGGAGACAACACACGGACCAGTAATTATGCTTGCAGCTGTAGTTGGCAATGACACCTGCCCAAGGTTCACCTAGCAGGTGGGGAATTAAGGCTGATTGTGCTTTCTTCACTGGATAATAATGGCAGCTAATGATGGATATTTACAGGGTCACGGTGTATATTATCTACAAAAGGAAAAGAAATCTAGATTACGAACACGTTAGGGCATGATGCACTTGAAATTGTGAGACTTTCAGCACCCTCTGCAGAACTAATGCAGTCTTCAGTGCATTTTCCTCTCAAGGGGAGGAAAGAACCTATTTTCCTTCCATAGACCTCTTGTGGGCATTGTCAGTACTTTGTGTCTCCTCATGAGATTTCATTATGAAAATGAAACTCCAAGTTCAAATGATCACTGAAAAGGTGTAGACATGTGTATTATCCTTTACACGGTAGATTTTTTTTTTTTTGCGGTACGCGGGCCTCTCACTTTTGTGGCCTCCCCCGTTGCGGAGCACAGGCTCCAGACGCACAGGCTCAGCGGCCATGGCTCACGGGCCTAGCCGCTCCGCGGCATGTGGGATCTTCCCAGACCAGGACACGAACCCGTGTCCCCTGCATCGGCAGGTGGACTCTCAACCACTGTGCCACCAGGGAAGCCCAGCATGATAGATTTTTTTTTAATAAGGTGTCTTGGTTGCAAGTAACAGAAAAACCTGACCCAAATTGGCTCAGAATAGCAAATGTACTGATTCATGAGTGGAGTTTTCCAAAATGAGGCTGTCCAGGGCTGAAACACTACGACTAGGACCCAGTTTCTCCCCCTGTCTACCATTTTGGTGCTTGGTGGCTCTATTCTCAGACAGACCCTCCTCTCCTGGTCCCCAAACAGCTGGAAGCTCCCATGGCTGCCTGCTTGCCTCTTCACATCCAGTAGGAATGCTTAACTACAACAAAAAATCCCCTAATTGAACCACATTGGCTTTGATTGGCCTGACTGTGGTCAGGTTCTCATTCTTAAACCAATCAGTGTGTGTATGTGTGAGGGGGGGAGGGGAATGGCATTATAATTGAATTTAGCCAATCAGAGCCTTCTCCAGCATCTGGAAGGTGGAACCAATTCCCTCCAAACTCCTTGGCTGGGAAATTCCACATCTATTAGGAAAAGGAAGTCAGGAAATGGATGTCAGAAAGACAACCAGCAAACATCCCTTAACCTTGTCCTTCCTAAACATGTTTTGGGATTTTGGAATTCAAATTATTTAGTAATGCTAATAACCATGCCTTAATGTATCTTTGTAAATCTGCACTACCAATTGAAATAAAGACAGGTTTCCGAATGTCTTGGAACTCTAAAAAGGAGGAGAGCTGGGAAATTAATGTCACTACGTTTTCATATTACTCTAGCTTCGATATCAAACTCAGTCTTTAACTCTACTGAAGATTTAGTCGGGTAGCCTTGTGAGGGTAGATCTAGTTAACTGCTTTTAATTAGAAGGCAAATCAGGTCAAGGGTTGATATTCAGAACTTTGTGGCAGGTTCCTTTCTTTTCTGCTCACAGGTGTATCACCAGCTTGTCTCTAAGGAGGGGAGCACCCATGGGGGCCCATCTGGCTGTTTCTCCAGCAGGATGGATGTCTCCAACAAGATACTCAATGCTGCCCTGCAAACTACAGCAGTGACCACGGAGCAGGAAACCGTTCCCTTCTCACTGTATACCTTCTCATCTGTCTTTCCCCAAATCAAATACCCAATGGACCACAGTGGGGGCTTAAACAGGTGTTTACTAGAGTTTAGATCATTGTTCTGCTGCTATCTAGATTCCTCCCCTGGCTGGCTCAAGCAGTGAGGCCTCTTGTCCAAGCTCTTGATTGGGATGTGTCTTTGAGTGGAAATTCAGGTCCTCTCCCGGTCTTCAGAGGCTCTCCCTCTCCCTCCCTCCCCCATTCCTTTTGCCTTTCTTCCTGCGTCCCTTCCCTTTAACCTCTCTGCTTGCTAGTCACTGGTTCTTGCTGTTCCCCAATCTACCGTCCCTCTCTCCTCCTTACAGAAATAATCAAGGCTCCCTGTCCCTTAGTCCCTCTCATGACTTGAGCATTCTACAGCCTCTGGTGAACATCCATGGCTTCTCTTCTGTCTGCTGACTGTTGCTCTATAGAGGGAGAGGTTGTCTCTGATTTCAAGGTCTGTGGGTCTGCTGAGTCCTGCAGGGGGGTTGGGGGTGGGAGGCGGAGGAGCTCTGGTCCTGTGGATGAGGGAGGGGAAAGGTGCCAAAAGGTCCGGGAGTGCCCTGGTGGGTTTTCTCCTGGAGTACCTAAAACCAAATATACCTTCCACTGTGATTAATTTCTATCTGGAATCCCCATTTTAATCTAAATAAAGAAATTATTTGCCTTCACTTCATTTAACGTTACCCATTTCTTACTAACAATCCTGGCCTTATTATGCTAACATTAAGCCTTTCCTACACTAACTGACAACACATGGCGTGGCTCAGTTCTCTCTAACCTCTATGCTTCTCCCCTGACTAGAGGAGGGAGGGGACTCCTTTCCACTCACATAACCACGTATATGAATCTGTTTAAGTGGAAGCAGCAGCGGCTCATCACTGGCTTCCCAGAGTGGATTTGTTCCAAATCATAAAGTGTAGTCAGATTCACTTGGACTGTCTAGAGCACACAGTAGGTGCTCAATCCCTGTTTGTCAATTGTATGGTGAGTTGGAAGTGTAGGGAGATGGAGATTGGGCTTAAATCATAGACTATGATTTGGGTTCTGTAAAGCATTACCTTTGTGACGTGGGGCAATTTTACTTAACCTCTTTCAGCCTCAGTTTCCCCATTTATGATATGAAGACAATCAGTAGCTTCAAGGCAAGTAGCTGCAAGAGTGGGCGCATGAATAAGCTGCAATAGCAAGATGCTATCTGAATCCATACAATTAGTTTTCTAATATTAATGAAAGCCAGTGGATCCTTCTGTTCTTATACTGTCAACGGCATTATCTTTTTTCCCAACAACATTATCTTGAAATATCCAGCTACAAGAAAACCTCTGCAATTAAATAACCAAATACGTCATACGGAGATGATTAATTTAAACCACTTCTAATATAAACAGCATATGTTTGCTATTTTAATGCAGCCTGAGGAAGAAGTGCCAATTTTCTTCAGAGGGTATAAAAAGTATAAAGTAAAAATATCTAGGTCTTAGAGTTCTTCATTTGGGTCTGAATTGTGTTTGCTTTAATAACCCATTAATATGTTTTTGACACTGCCTGAATGGCTGGACAAGGAAATCTATAATATTTAGTATGAACGTTTTAAAAATGCATCTTCTATATATCCTGTGTAACATGTTTTGCAGTCAGCTATGGTTGGTTTATCTTTGCAAGAAGAGACACGTTGTTAATATAAAATAATGCCTTATTCATTTAATCACTTGTGTTTTGCTCTGGGGTTAAGTTAGCAATCTGGGTGTCCCAGCCGAGAACTCAGCACCACTGAATTCCCCGTGGTAAATTAAGGAACTAGTTGAAAAAGTTTTCTATCAATGTGGGTAATCCACACAGGTTTTACTTGTGCAATGTATGGACACCACTGAGTAGGGTGCCCTGACATTCTGGTTTTCACAGGGCACTCACTGCACGTTCTCAGAGTGTCAGAACAGGGGGAAGTGCTGGCAATATTTAGACAAATATTACAAGGCTTCTCAACACTGAGGATAAAACATATAGCCAGATACACATCCATAGTACAATATGGTAAGTATCATAGTAGACCTCACTATAAAGTTTGTCAGAATCCATTTAGTTCCTGGATTTGCTCCTTAAATGGTTATAACAGATGTTTACCTTATGAACTGATATTCACTGATTTTCTATTAATTTGTTGATTCTTTACCCCTTCAGAGTTAGCATATGGGCCACATTGGAATACCTCTATCACTAATTTATAGCTAGTCCTTGATTTTTGAGCCCCCAAATAGTATTACCCAGTTTGGGTTCCCCCATCAGTTATCAAAGGAAGCTAATCACTTTCTGATTACGTTCACATCTTTCTTCAAAAGAAGATCCACCACAACTGAAGATATTTGTAAGAACCTGAAAAGGGACTTCCCTGGTAGCGTAGTGGTTAAGACACCATACTCCCATTGCAGGGGGCCCGGGTTCATTCCCTGGTCAAGGAACTAGATCCCACATGCATGCCACAACTAAAGCGTTTGCCTGCCACAACTAAGACCCAGTGCAACCAAATAAATATTAAAAAAAAAAAAAAGAACCTGAATACAATTTTGAAGACAATTCCAAAACAGGAATTAGATGAAAAAATAATATCTTAAAAAAAAAGCTTCGTATGTAATGGAGAAAACATCCACTACAGTATATAACATTGGATATTTGATTTAAAAGATTCTATTAAACAAGCTCACTTCCCTATGAAGAGTACACACACACACACACACACACGCTAAAAAATTTATTTTGAAAATCTCCTATAATTAGAAAACAGTGATGGCTGCACAACTCTGCAGATATACTAAAAACTATTAAATTGTACATTGTAAATGGTGAATTTTACAGTATGTAAATCATACTTAATAAAGCTGTTAATTTAAAAAAATTTTAAATCATTCTAAGTGACAAAGTGAAAAACAGTAGGAGAAGGGAGTTCATGTTTTGAATCTTCGATTTCATATATCTGGGGCAGAAAAAAAGTTTATTATTAAAAAAGAAGAAATCTCATCTTGAAGAGTGTCCATAAATTAGGAACGGATGCTGGCTACCATCACAACACACCTGGTGCTGGGTTAAGACTTTACATATGTTGTTCCACTTAATTCTCAAAGTAACCCTGTGAGGTGGGCTTTATCCCAAGTTTACAGATGTGAAAACAAGTGCAAACAAGTCGGATAATCTTCTCAAGCCCATGCAACCCGTAAGAGTTCAAGTGAGGTGTAAACATGGGTCTTGTTGCATAGAGTGGGTCTTAGTTGTTAAAGTAAAACCTAGTACCTGCTGAAGGCCTCAGTGAGGGAGTACACACACACACACACACACACACACACACACACACACACACACACCATTGTGAGTTTCATATGGCCATTATTATCATCTCTTCCTGAAAGTAAGAATGTGACTTACATTTAGAAGGTATTTTGAATACAGGCAAATATATGATCTCATATGCGATCTGAGTCAGTAAAACTGGGGTGGAGCCCAGGTGTCTGCATTTTATTGAAAACCCCAGGTGAGTCTAATGTCAGGGAACAGCCCTAAGTGAAAGAGTCATCCGAGTGACAACTCTGGAAGGCAGAGAAGCTACTGCTCATCTCTGTGTACATTTCTTACCCGTAGTATATGTTTCAGAAATATTGCATGAATATGAAAGTGTAGCTTAATGTATGATTTTGATGGTAAATCATCTTTATATCCTTGGATATGAACAGTTGTGTTATTAACCTGAGGATAAAGGTATATACTTAGAGTTTTAAAACAAAAGCGTGTCATGTAATACCTTAAGAAATTCTGTGCATTTCATCAGCTAGGGGTTGATACATCTGGAGTTGAAAGACACACTGTGCAGAGGGTAACCAAGCAGAAGAAGACAGGCCCTCATTAAGGAGAAAAGGAGGATGTGGACACCGAGAAATCACTTAAATCCTAACTCTTGACATTTATTTTTAAATGTGGTTGTAAGAGAAGACTCAGAACATTCAGCTGTGTCATGGCTAAAAATACACATTTCTTCACTTCTCCTCACCTTCTTCACCCTGCCATCTCCTCTGAGACAAAAACAGTGAAAACAGGGGGATAACTGTGAGATGGAAAAGGGAAAATGAGAACCAGTTTATATCCACCGATAGGGAACTGGATGCCGAGATACCACAGGGACTAGTTTCCTCATTCCCCAAATCGGGCCAAAGAACAACAGCTTTCTGGGCTCAGGATCAATCTTCTTTTCTTCACCTTTCTGAAAGGAAACCACCTCTAGTGGGAGGCCCTTCACCTCTGCCCAATAGCAAAGTTATGGTTTCCACGCCCCTGCCCCACTAGACTTGCCTGGGGAACAAAAATGGCCTTGTGTAAATAAAAAACGCTTTCATTCCTCCAGACTTAAGATAACAATTCTATTGTTTTTCTTTGTTCAATTCAGTCATTCAAGCAATTCTAAAAACTATTTGCCTGTGAAGAGCTCTTTTTCACACATGTCATACCAATGGTCACAGGTCCACTAGTGATTCACTCCAAGAAGGACACTACATAAATTGCAGGTTATCCCAGATGTTGTCTAAGATGAATTAATTACCGGATACTTCACAAAGACTACCATATTTTTCTTAGAACAAGGACCCATTCAGTTCAACAGTATGTGCCAGCCACCTTCGAAGGAAAGGGTGCAGCTGGATACAGGTGCTCGCTCAGGGACACCGGGACTCTGCTTCTCTCTACAAGTTGAACTTTGTCTCTCCTGCAGTGCGACAGAGGGTAGCAGGGCAATTCTTCATTCTGTAGGACTGTCCTGTACATTGCCAGAGTCTAGGATTCCCGTCTCCCAATGCCAAAAGCACCTCCCAAGCATTGTAACAACCCAGGATTCCTCATACATTAAAAAAAAAAAGTGCTGAGAGTGGTACTGTCCCCGTCTTGAACCATGGCTCTGAGGTATAAGCAACTCAAGGTCCTGTTTGCCAGATTTGAGTTTTCTCTACCACCACCAGCCTTTATAACTAAACAGACGCTGGCCAATTCAATCTCTATTGACTTTGAGCTAGTAACCAACACAAGAGATCTTCTCAAGTTGTCTTTAAATCTAGATCCCACTCCCCACTTTTAGCTTTCTTCTGTCAGCATTGGTCTCCACACTTGCCCATTCCCAGAGGAAGAGAGACCTCCCTGTCCAGTTTCCATATAGCCATTGTCAAGGATGGTTCTGTTGCCTGAGTCACATGGCAATCCCTGACCCAGTCACTGGAGGACAGAATACTCTGATTGGCCAGCCTTGGTCATGTGGGGAGCAGCCAGGAGGGTAGAGCATCCTGGTTAATAGCCCCATAAACAATGAGGAGAAGTTGTTTCCAAAGAGAGAAGTGTAGGCCGGCAACTTATATCTACCTCAGAGAATGAATAAACAACACAATATATTACTGCACACCTCACCCTCCAATGTTCCATTCCATAATAAAGAAAAAAAAAAGAAACATTTTAAAACCCTAAAACCTCCTCCTACTTCTTCCAAAAATGTTGATGGATTTGGAAAAATGATCTACTTGAGTGGAACCCAAGAGTAAATTAAGCACTTTATTCAGTGTTTCTTTAGGACACTGATGATGTAACTGATTTGGAAATCTCCAGAGTGTGTTGGTGATGCTGGGGGCAGAGCTGTGAAGAACTGAGGGACAATGAGAAAACTGTGGTAGAAAAGGGGCTGGGGGAAAAGGTAAGGAAATCAAAGGAGAGTCTAAGGACTTTACTGAGAGCAGAGCATCAGTAAAGCAAGGAGAGAATAGAGGAAAGAGAGGAGAAAGAGCAGGTAGACAAGGAGAGATGGTGGAACTCCATGATACACAGTTTAGAAGGGTTGGTTTATCCTGGGAAAGCCAAGAGGCTGAATATCTAGAACCAAGCAAGAAGTCAATCATATTGATTCTTGAACATATTTCTCAATATCCACAACCAAGGGCACAGATCCAGTGGCCTGAGGTCAACAGTTTCTATCTAAACCCAAACTAGGTCGACCTGGGGCCCCAGGAAGACAAGAACCTGCTTCTTCAGAGATTCAGAATCTAATAGAAAAACAAATAAGGGTAGACTACAGGGGACCAGCAAAAAAGACAGTATCACCAGTTGAGGCTGGTAGAGGAACTTCCCAACTAGGAGACCATCAAGGGTCATCCAGAAGACACTGAGCCTGGTTTCGTGTGTTGAACCTTAGTCAAGATAACTGAGTGAAGACAAGGAAACTCTGTAAAGGTTTTATCTCCAAATTTTCTTGTTTTTCAGGCGAGTTCTAGAGTTAACAGATTCTCAGACTGGAGGAACACAGAGGTCGTTGCACCAGAAACCTCAGTTCCTGATCCAACTCTGGGCAGTTCTGTTGACCGTGATCAAACTGCTTAACCTCTTTCGGCTTCAGTTTCATCATCAATAAACACAAATCACAATAAAGTCCCTGTTTATCTCATAGGTAAACACAGGCTGCTGTGACATCCAGGGGACAGGAACAGCTACATAACTTGTGGGGCCCACTGCAAAATGAAAGTGTGGGGTTCCTTGTTTAAAAAGCATGAAGAATTTCAAGATGACAACAGCAGAGCATTAAACCAGGCTTCTGAGAGCAGAGCCCTGCGTGACTGTACATGTCCCAGCCCTGCCAGGTGGGATAATATACATCAAAGTGCCTTAGCAATCTACAAAGAGTTCAGCAGAGTGGTGACGATTTTCTTTCTTTTTTTTTCTTTTTCCTTTTCTTGATGCTCCAGCATTATATTAATTTGCTAGGGCTAACAAGGAAATTTATTGACTCTCAGATCTGGAAGCCAGAAATCGAAAATCAAGATGTCGGCAGGGTTTGCTCCTTCTGAGGGCCGTGAGGGATGGCTCTATTCTAGGCCCATCTCCTTGGCTTGCAGATGGCTATCTCTTTACCTTGTCTTCCCTCTGTGCATGTCTCTGTGTCCAAATTTCCCATTCTTATGAGGACACAAGTCATATTGCACTAGGGCCCATGCTAATGACCTCATTTCAATTTGATGAGCTCTGCAAACACCCTATCGCCAAATGAGGTCACATGGTGACGTACCGGGAGGTTAGGACTTCAACATACGAATTTGGGAGGGGGATACAATTCAAGCCATTACAAGCATCACCCCTTCTCTACTACGTTGGAGGCATGTCTAGTGGTATATAGTCTCATGGGGAGGCAGTGGTGTTGGGCCATGGTAGGGGGACAGTTCTGCCACCGTAACAGGGGTGCGCGGGCCACTGTTTCGGCTAACTGGTGCAACAGGTCCCGCTGCCTGTTCTATGACCCACTCTCCAGTCTCTGAAAGCTCTTAAATGTGCACCCAATAAATTCCCTTCTGACTCAAGAAAGCTGGAGTATGTTCCTGTGGCTTGCAACCAAGAAACCCGATACTCAAACACTGCCTTAAAATTGGAAACAGTATTGTATGGGACCCGAGTTCTGTGCCCTGTCTCCCACATTTGCTTGGCCCCTTCTGCTGGCTGGGCCCTGACTGCTAGCTTCCCACTGTGGCCTCATCTCTGCCACCATGGGCACAGGCAGCCTCCCCGAGGGCGAGGGCCAAGGGCTGGCTCCGGCACAGCTGGTCCCTTGTCCACCACGGGAACGGCCGCAGCCCTGCAGCCAGACCCAGGCCTCTGAGGAGCCTGCAGAGAAGCTGGCTCTTCCTGCCACTTGAAGGCTTACCCCTGCCACCTCGCTGAGGGCACAGAGGACGGCTGTCCCACAGCTGCCTGGGGAGGAGGGGTGACAACTGGAAGTGAGGGAGCGCTGAATCCCCGTGGCACCAGCTTTGACCAGTGAGAGTCAAGAGACAGAGGGAACCGGCAGATAAACTCCGTGCCCTTCCTCCCCGTGACCAACAATTCCAAGATGTGGTGGTTCCATCTGACCTCTGCACTGAGTCCTGCCGGCTGAGCGTCAGGCATGGTTTTCGTGGCACGTGGCCTGTGCGGTCTGGCCTCCACCTGCATTTGCTTCCGTGCTCTCCTTTCCCCGTCACTCTTCCCTTCTGGAACAGAGCCTTGCACCTTAAGCTTTGCTCCAGGCTCTGCTTTCTATCCACTTTGATTCCCAAAGACCAGTAGCAGCCTTGCAGGAAGCCTTTGGTTTGGAACCTGGGGAGGCAGAGGAGGAAACCATTTCCTCACACCCGTGTGCCCACAGCTCTCAACTTACCCGACGCTCAGGGACACGGCACGCTCGAAGGCAGGCAACTGGGGATTACGAACAATAACCCTGGGTATATTATGAAAACACCAATTATGTCAAAGCCACTCAGAGAACTGAGGCCATCATGCAAGATGATGCAGGATGTCAGCTGGGACACAAAAGAGCTGTCACCTGAACCAGCCATGCGCAGGTGGCTGTGAAAATGGGGCCAGGGCCACACGTGTGTATTTAAGGGTGTGGCTTATTCTCCCCTAATTACAGGTTCCTGAGGAGCAGGATAGAAATAATTTCTTACTCTGTACAGTAGTTACCGCCTCAGTGCCCCTGAGAGCTTCACTCCCTCCACTTAGAACCAGCTTGATGTTTACAGTACACATTGCAGTGCTGCCCCAGAGAGATCCTTAGCAATGCAACTTCCGCGAAGCATTTTTTCTGGCTACACAAATGGTGGCCCGTTAGGCTATTCAGAGCTCTGTAGATATATTTATAAATTCTTAGTGCTTTTTTTTTTCCAATGAGGTTTAAGTAGGTCTGAAAAAATTAATAAAAACTGGAGTTTGGGACAACCAAGGACAAAAATAAGAGGGAATTCCAGAAGGAAAAACAGTTCTGTCATCTACTAGCTTTGCGACCTTGGGCAAATGACCCGACCTCTCTGAACCTCAGTTTCCTCTTCTACAAAATGGAGAATATAATAACCTGTCTGTAAGTTGTTATAAGAATTAAGAGAGCTAGTGTGTGGGAGAAGTCTAGCACATAATTAGCGCTCTGTAAATGTTAATTATTGTTATTAACGTCATTGATTACTACAAATGATTACTTCTCAACACAGAGTGAGATTACAGGTGAGAATTGCTTCTGGAATACCAGCATGGAAGTATGCAAACACCATCCTAGCTCTCTCGGTTCCCAGGGTTTCTGATGGAGAACACACGTTTCTATGCCCAAACTGGCTCAAGGGAATTCCTCTTGAAACCAATTTCTTAGGAGAAGGGCATCCACCCGTGCCCTGAAGTGCCCTCAGTGGAAAGTGGGGCCCCTAATCTTCTCTGACCAAAAGGCAGGTCTCAAATTTTTGATAGCACAGGAACCACCTGTTCTATATATGCAGAGTCCCAGGTCCCATTCTTAAAAGTTCTGATTCTGTAGGTCTAGGGTTTGAGACCTGGGAATTACCATTTGACACATGTGTGCACATGTGCAGGCATGCACAGTACACGCACACCATGATTCTGAGGCAGAAGGTATTATACTTTGTCCATATTTCCACAATTATCCTTTGGAGCTCTCAGACACCCTTCCAGCCCTGTGGCGAGCACATGCAAAGAACCTGAGCTCCCGGAAAACACTTCCAGCTCCCTTCCCGGGGACTGCAGGCATATTTAATCGTCCCATCCTGACCATACATGCCTTATTTTAAGGTTACCACAGGTGCGACAGCTTAAGTTTAGCGTTGACACCACACAGAGACACTATGAGACAGTGCCTCCCAAACTGAGCTGCATATTAGAAATACCTGGAGAACTTCTAAACCTGCCTCCCACCTGCCACGTCCAAACCCAGCTGAAAAATGGGGCAAAGACCTAGAGACATTTCACTGCAGGGGATATACAGACGGCAGATAAGCACATGCAAAGATATTCAACATCACTAGCCGTAGAGGAAATGAAAATTAAGCCACAGTGAGCTATCACTATACACCTATCTGAACGGCTAAAATAAAACATAGTGACGATACCAAATGCTGGCAAGAATGTAGAGAAACTGGATCTCTCATACGTTACTGGTGGGAATGTAAAATGGTACAGCGACTCTGGAAAAGTTAGGCAGTTTCTAAAAAACTGAACAGATAATGAACACATGACCTAGCAGTTGTGCCCCTGGCATTTACCCCAGAGAAATGAAATCTTATGTTCACACAAAAACCTTTATACAAATGTTCTTGGCTGCTTTATCTGTAATAGCCCCAAACTGTAAACCACCAAAATGTCTTACAATAGATGAATATTAAACAGATTACATCCCAATGATGAAGTACTACCTAGCAATAAAAAGTAACGAACTATTGATACACACAACTTGGATGGGTCTCAAGAACATTATGCTGAGTGAAAAAACCAGTCTCAAAGGTTACATACTGCAGAATTCCATTAAGATAACATTCCTGAACTGACAAAAGAGATGGAGAACAGATTAGTGTCTGTCGGAATGGTAGGGAAAAACAGGGGTACTATATAGGGGTAGTGCAGGGTGATCTCTGTGAGGAGGGAATAGTTCTGCATCTTAATTACAGTGGTGGCTATACAATCTACACGTGTGATAAAACGTCATGGAATTATGCACACACGTTACACTAAGGCCAATTTCCTGGTTTTGATACTGTAACTACAGTTATGTAAGATGTAACCATTAGGGGAAACTTTGCAACCTCCTGTGAATCTAAAATTATTTTAAAAGAATAAGGAAAAAATCTCCCGAGGCCCTGGATGCTCCCCAGACCAGTGAAATCAGAATCTCTGGTGACAGATGGGGTGGGACAAGTCCAGGTGCCAGCACGTGGCAAAGCTCCCGGGTGATGACCCAGTGCAGCCAAGGTTGAGGCCGACTGTAACAAGGCATCTCATAGCTTCTGCTGCCACTAATCTGACATCTGCTAAGCACTGTGCTCGGTACAAACAGTCATCCAATGTACAGCAGTGCAATGCGGGCCAACACTGGTTACATAATGATGAGGCTTTCTGAAAGCCCTGAATCTGGACCAGTTGATGGTATTTCCAACCCGGCAATGGGAAGTGCAGGGCAGATGGGGGCTGAGTGGCAAATGGTATTAAACTAGGCTACAGAAGACCCTGGGTTTCATTTCCCTTTGTTCCCCCAGATTTCTGGACAAATACAAAATGCTCTCTTGGTTTTCTATTTGAACTTCACAACAGATTCCCTAAGCGTTTGTAAAACATCTGCCGACCACACTGATGGACTCTGGCACAAGATTTCAGAGCTACAGACTGGTTTCCTTTTATTACTATAATTGGTTCCATCTCTGTAACTTTTTCTCTATCATCGTACTGTAAATAAATGAAAGCCACTGCACAAAACAAAGTGACAGTTCTTGAGGGAAACATATTTATTTTTCTTTTTGTATCTTCAGCCAAAATATCTAAGGACTGATCATGAAAACAAAGAACACTTTTTGCACTGACTGTCTTCCCGATTTTAGCCTCCATTTACTTCTCGCTGTTTTATTGCCACAGCTTCATATTGGTTCAGAGATTCATGTACCTAATAGTTGTAAATGCTTTCCAAAATGAACTTCTCCAGCTGAATCTCAGATAGGAAAGCTTTGTTAAGTGTAATGTCTCATTTAAGATTAAAATGAAGCTTTCTGGCTGAGTCTTGGTGAAGTCATACGAGTTACCAAAACCTCTGAGGTCAAACTGTGTTCCTTTCCCACTACATTTCCCCATATAATTAAACTGGTGTATCATTTTTAAAAAGTGGATTTCTGGGGCTTCCCTCGTGGCGCAGTGGTTGAGAGTCCGCCTGCCGATGCAGGGGACACGGGTTCATGCCCCGGTCCGGGAAGATCCTACATGCCGTGGAGCGGCTGGGTCCGTGAGCCATGGCCACTGAGCCTGCGCGTCCGGAGTCTGTGCTCCGCAACGGAAGAGGCCACAGCAGTGAGAGGCCCGTGTACCGCAAAGAAAAAAAAAAAAAAAAAAAAAAGTGCATTTCTGGTTTATAATATGAAGCGCCTTTAAATAATTATCCAGATTGGTGTTGCTAGTTGTGACATTATTTAAATATTTATGAAAAGTGAACTTTGATCTGCCATTTCACTCACAATAGTTCAAGGAGAGTGGAAGATTAGATTCCAAACCTCACAGCTGGAGGGATACATTTTGCTCTTTATATAAGCTTTAACTGGCATTCACAGTGAACATTCGGGTCATTTTTATATATTCTCAATCAAGTAAAGGGTCAAGAACTATAAGTGGGGGTCTACTAAATTATTTGATGTCAACATAATTCATAATAGACACATTACAAATGCAGTGGGCATTTGATGGATACACATTTAATATGTGCAGACATTATATTATAGTAGATATTTTCTGTTAATCTGATGTGAAAGCATGGTTAATGCAACCCTGCATGAGAACCCATGGAATCCTGTAAGGTCTGGTATTTGTTCAGATATTAGCAGAGGTTTTTAAGAATGGCACTGAGGGGCTTCCCTGGTGGCGCAGTGGTTGAGAGTCCGCCTGCCGATGCAGGGGACACGGGTTCGTGCCCTGGTCCAGGAAGATCCCACATGCCACGGAGCGGCTGGGCCCGTGAGCCATGGCTGCTGAGCCTGCGCGTCTGGAGCCTGTGCTCCACAATGGGAGAGGCTACAACAAGTGAGAGGCCCGCATACCGCAAAAAAAAAAAAAAAAAAAAAAGAATGGCACTGAGAAAGTCTTGTCACATTCTGTGAAATCCATTCTGGAAGCATTTCTTTCAACTACACATCTTGTCCATTTCATATTGAAAGGCCTTTTATCATGTCCTCATGTCCTTTTATCATGCAGTAGTATTTTAACATCAAAGATGAACGTAACTAGTGCAATGAGATGCGTGATAAGAACATAAAATGAGATAAGTTTGATTTTTCTTAACAGTCATGCTTTCTCACTAAGCCACTATCACAAAAGAAACTTGGGATTTCTTAGGAGCAAGACAGGAGGATTCTTAGGACTCAACCTCTCTGAGCTGGATTGCTCCTCCAAACGACACAGTGAACGCAGCTCAGGGGGAGCCAGGTATTCAGGAAGGACAAGGAAAGAACCTGAAAATAAATTCAGATATCTGCCACTATCTTGACAAAACTCTCCTTTCTATTCCTCAGTTTTGCTCAGAACATGCTTACATCATTGTGGTTCACCTAGATGTATTAGTGGGATTGGGAAGGCTACGTGTCTCTTCTGTGCTGCGTGCCCACGAGCGCAGTGGTTGAAGAGGTCGGCTGCGGGCTCCACCTCTGTGCACTGCACATCGGTCTGGCCCACCTGACAGGTACTCAAGAGTCAGCCTCGGGAGAAGCAGGCCGTGCTTGTTGAGCAGGTTGCTGCACTCCAAACACAGAAATGTCAACTGCACGTTGACATTTCAAACTACCACTAATTCGAAAACACAGAAAAGCTGCTACAATTAGGGGGCAGTGGAGCAATGCCTTTCTTGCTTCTGGAGAGAAATAAAATGACGGCGAGGCAGCGTATTGAGTTTTCTCGGCCACTTGTATACACACCTTTTTAACTTATTACAACGTGTGATTATATATTTAGTTTTGGATCTACCCTCTCCCCATAGGCCTCATGAGGGTAAAGACCATATGTCTGTTTTGTTTACCATTGCACACACCCAGGACAATGTATGAACTCAGGAACTATTTGTTTAATGAATGGATGACCACAGTGTTTCATTTGTAGGAAAGAACTTCCAAATATATTTTCCCCATTCACTGGGACCTTATTCAACCAAGTTAACTGGATACTCAGTACAACCTCTACATTGTTCATGTTGACTTACTGGGCCAGACGTGGGGGAAATGACATAGTGGCTATTAATGTTTCAGGTAAGGCATGATGGCAAAAAAAGCTTGCATTTAAAAAGTCATAGACAAGGAAGCACCCTAGCTGGTAATCGTTTCCATTTCTTCGTCTCTCGAACGTTCTACACTTATCTCAGTCTGACTGGGCATATTCCATATCCAAATAATAAAGACTTCTTGGAAAAGAGATTTCATTGCCTCCGTAATTTACTCTAGTACATAAAAGTCTTAAAGATGACTCGACTGCCACACTGTTGGCACATAACAGATGGTAAATAAATATTGTTGTTTTTGTGAATTGAACTCTGCAGTGGAAAATGTAAATTGCAGCTACTAAATATATGGTGTGAGTTACAGCCGCTCTCTTTAATCTCTGTTTTTAGTTCAGTTGTGTTTGCATGAGTTAAACTGCTTTCCTTCTAGCAACCAATTTCCATGCAGCTTTTTACCAGAGGCAAGCATTCTCCCAACCATTTTGATTTTGCCCTGCTCAGCATTTTGAGGTAGATGGCTCCCAGCATTAAGTCAAATTCTGAGTCACTGGCTGGACCGTTGGTCCAGGACCTTTTGCAGGAGAGGCCTTGATAAGTGGTTCCTCCGTTTTCTTCTTTGTATTTGGAAGAAATACATACTCTTGCCATGTGCAGTGTTTCACAGATATCACCTCTTAAATAAAACTTATTGGAAAATCACATTTCTATACATCTTTGGTTAATGAACTTTTAAACCCATATAACTACTAAGCATGAAGTATTACTGTTACACACATGTTAAGCACTCCTAAGAGCCAGGGACTAGAACTACAGCTATTATGATGATTAAAGTGTTTGCTCACCACTTGGCTTAATACCAGAAGTGAAGGAGACATTGCCTCCTCTGCAGAGAATTATGTAGAAGTCATCTTGGTTAAGGCGAAGGGCTTTAGCTCTTGGTACAGTTAATTTATCTGGATGGAAATTTCCGTTCTTTCTACTTTTTCTCTTACAAATAAAGCTGCTGTGAACATTCATGTACATGTTTTTGTATGGACACATATTTCCTTTCCTCTTGGTTAAACACCTAGAAGCAGGATGGCTGGATAGTATGGTAGGTGTATGTTTAACTTTTAAAGAATCTGTCAGTTGTCTTCCAAAGTGTCTGTATCCTTTTCCATTCCCAACAGTAGTATATAAGAATTCCATCCTCACCTGTACTTGGCATGGTTAATCTTTTTAATTTTAGTCATTCTAATAGGGATGTAGTGGTATCTCATTGTGGTTGTAGTTTGTATTTTCCTAATGGATAATGATGTCGAGCATCTTTTCATGTACTTATTATCAGTCTTCTTTGGTGAAGTGTCTGTTCAAGTCCTTTGCCCCAGTTTCTACTGAGTTGTTTGTTTTCTTATAATACAGTTTTGAGAGTTCTTTGTATATTCTGGATACAATTCCTTCATCAGGTATATGACTTGCAAACATCTTCTCCCAGTCCTTGGCCTGTCTTTTTATTCTTTGGAAGAACAGAAGCTTTTAATTCTGATGAAGTCCAACGTACCAATTTGTTCTTTTTTGGACTGTACTTTTAGTATTGTTATCTATGGAATCTTTGTCTAACCCAAGGTTAAAATGCTTTTTCTTATGTTTTCTTATAGATGTTGTCTACTTTTAAGTTTTACATTTAGATCTATGACCCATTTTGAGTTAATTTTTGTACATTATGTACAGTGATAGAAGAAATGTTCACATATTGAGGTCATTCTGGTGTATACATGATTTAACTTAAACTTTATGCTAATTAGAACAGCCTGTTTTGTGGCCTGTCAAACATGCATTGCACAATCTGCTTTAATTGAAGAAAAGAATGCATTTAAAAAATCACAATGGAGTAACTGTGGTTCAGGCATCCAAAATGGAACTGGGTGGCCATTGTGGATGTGGTTCTGTACCCATTCCTGCATCACCGGGAACGTGAATTTCATGAACTGCATCAAACTCAAGTACACCACCGGCGATTCTTGAAACAATATCCACTAGCGGCTGCTGGCTGTAACCTGATGGTCTCAAGGTCTCCCCTTAGGACTGTGCAACCACTTCAGACCCCGACCAATCCTTGCTTAACAAGCACCCTCACTTCTTGCCACCTCCAATCCTAATTCCTGACAAGCAACTGAGGGGTAAATATTGTCTTTGTCTCCTTTTTATAGATGAGGAAACTGAGACACTGAGCCGTCAAGTGATAAGTCTAAGGCCATGCTCCTTGCTCTGGTTAAAGCGCGAAGTCATTGAAGTTCAGACTTTGACCACATATTCAATAACCATATTTCTTTTTATGGTAGTCAGTAGCATACTCGTCAGCAGCACTATTCCTTTTGAAAGAATTTGCCACATACTATGCAGAAGGCAAACCAAATAATCTGTACCTGAAAACAGGCTGCGATCTTTTTTCTTCCTAGAGCATCTTCTGGCAGAAGATAAATCCTCATAGATGTTTCTATTTTTATTCCAGTTTCCTCTTCTCTGTGGTAAAACAAAGGTTACCCTTCACTTTCACTGAGTACTCGGTCCTCTGATCCCTTTCTCTGGCTATCTTGTTAGAATAACCACCGGCTTCTTTCCCCTCAGAATTTTCCCTTCTGGTGCTGGCTCTGCTGTAGAAAAGGCTAGTCTAAGTTTTAGAGAATGGGAGATTTTACAAACCTCCCGAATTTTTTTTAGGTGCTTGAATTTCACCTGGAGAATGCAATTTGTTTCAAAGGACTTGTGATCTCCTCATTCATGCTATAGGTTTTCAAGTGCCTTCTATGTTCCAGGCTCTAATAATACAGCAGTGCACAAAGCAAAAATTAAATCATGCCCATAAGGAGCTTATATTCTAGTGGGGGGGGCGGGTGTGTAGACTATGAATAAATAATTAACATATAGTAAGCTAAATGAAAAGGATGAAAAACAAAGAACAAAGCAGAATTCAGTGTCTTTGTGTGTATAGCAACTTCATATCTGCCTATAATTGTTTCACTGCAACAAATAGGCATAAATTAATTGGGGCTTTTCCTGATCTTAGATCTAGGTCAGGTGATCCCACAAGAAAAGTTGAGAAAATTGCTTTCACTAATGTTTTATATTTTATTTACCTCTGTATTTTCACTTGCCTTGAAATGTTTTGTTGTAAACCATTTAGACTCTTTTTACTGAGTTTCCACAATCAGCCTGAAACTCAGTATTTGCCTTAGAAATATAATTGAAGACAAAAATGTCCTGGATCACTTTATCTCTGGGATATTTTTGCCTATGTTGGATGAGTCTCTTGAATGGTATTATTGTTCAAGTAGTAATTCAGCTGAGGGTAGACAAATGCTTACTTTGAGTATGTTCCTTCTTGGAGATTAAGATCTAGACTAGGTAAATAAAAGCGTTGTAAACATAAGTGTATCCAACCTTCTACTTTGTCTACTCAAAGTCTTAGGACTTCCCTGGTGGTGCAGTGGTTAAGAATCCACCTGCCAATGCAGGGGACACAGGTTCGAGCCCTGGTCCGGGAAGATCCCACATGCCGCGGAGCAACTAAGCCCGTGCGCCACAACTACTGAGCCCATGTGCCTAGAGCCCATGCTCTGCAACAAGAGAAGCCACCACAGTGAGAAGCCTGCACACCGCAATGAAGAGTAGCTCCCACTCGCCGCAACTAGAGAAACAAAGGAAGGAAGGAAGGAAGGAAGGAAGGAAGGAAGGAAAGAAAGATGAAGTCTTCTTGGCTAAAGGGAATCAGAAACTTGAGGTAGTTATCCAAAGAAATTTGGTAAAATTCCACTGATACTTGTACTGTTTCAGAAAATGATGTAAATAACAAAGCATCCACTACTGGGCAGAAGAGGGAACCCAAGAGGGAAGTCAGTGGTTGGTGGAGTTTGTTTTCAGGACTCTCCTCCACATCCCTCTTCCTCCATGCCCACGCCCTGCTGTCTGCACCCATGAAATGAGTGGGCACCTGTATTGTGACTGCAGGGGAAAGGGGCATTTGTAACTTTGTACCTGGCTGCCATCTGTGACTGACACTCAACGTGCCCATTTACTCAATCTCTGCTTTGCAGATACTGAGAATTCAGGTAACAAGAATAACATTAGCCAAAATACTCACAGGGTACATACTACGTGGTAGGTACCAGTCTAAGTACTTTACATATGTTAGCCCTCTTACTCATCACTACACCAATGAGTTAGGTACTATTATCATCATTTTGCAGCAAACCGAGGCAAAGTTAGCTTCTAAGTGGTGGAATTTGGATTTTACCCAGGCAGTCTGGCTGCTGAGTTTTACCTCGACTAGACAACGCTGCCTTTCAAACTGAAAGGTAAATAGGATACCACTTCTGCCCCTGAGGTGGTCCTACTGCAGCCAGG
Organism: Phocoena phocoena; assembly: GCF_963924675.1. Classification (NCBI taxonomy): domain Eukaryota; kingdom Metazoa; phylum Chordata; class Mammalia; order Artiodactyla; family Phocoenidae; genus Phocoena; species Phocoena phocoena. The sequence goes on from NC_089231.1 coordinate 50,210,049, forward strand.
GAAACAGATGCGGTCATCCATGCATTTGTTCCTTCCTTCCTCAGTGTTTATTAAGCACCTGCTCCATATTGAGAACTATATCTCTTGAAGCTTATACCCTCTGCCCCTGTGGAACTCACAGGCACACAACCTACTACACAACGTGGCACATGCAAGATGAAGACATGGACGGAGTGTTACGGGAGCCTCAACTGGGAGCAATTAATAAGGTGTTGGGGGGAGTATGGAGGGCTTCCTACAGAATGTGTTTATTTGAGCTTCACTTCTAAGGATGGACTTTATATCTCCTGTTTAAAACACAACTCCTGGGAGACTTGACTTTTTTTTTTTTTTTTTGGTGGTACGTGGGCCTCTCACTGTTCTGGCCTCTTCCGTTGCGGAGCACAGGCTCCGGACGCACAGGCTCAGCGGCCATGGCTCATGGGCCAGCCGCTCTGCAGCATGTAGGATCTTCCCAGACCGGGGCACGAACCTGTGTCCCCTGCATCGGCAGGCGGACTCTCAACCACTGCACCACCAGGGAAGCCCTAGACTTGACATTTTAAGTTGGGTCAGTCATTCTACAACTGTGGCGATGCATTCTTTCCCGGACAGCAGAGGGCGAAGAGGACGGGTGAGCAGTAGATGAGAAAGAGACGTTATTGGCGTTGGCAGCTGGGGCCAGTGAGACGGGTCCCGCTGGGTGGAGAAGGGGAGGCAGAAACTTCCGGAAGAGATTTCTCTTGCTCCTCAATGTCCCATTTCTAACCCCTTCTCCAAATGGTCCTCCAGGGACCAAAGCTGTG